>NC_138519.1:26982635-27042635 GCF_000230855.2 Cajanus cajan
GTTTAAAACTACTAGAAAATGTAAAATGTCAATTTGCATTTTTTGGCGATTTTGAATCATGAAAAAAATGATAAATATAAATAAAAATAAAAACTATTTTTTAGTGGTTGAAAAACTGCCAAAAAAAATGTGTTTCAATTTTTTGACACACAATACCAGGGATTAGCAAATGTTTGCAAGAAACTATTTTTGGCGTATATAGGTCCAATGGTTATTATAATTGCAAAAAATACCATTTTTGATGGTTTATAATGCCAAAAATGTGATCTTAACGGTTGTAATTAACAAACTTTTTTGTAGTGGGTTGTGAGTGTTCTTGAATGAGTTAGACAAAAAATGGGTGATCTTGGTACTTTGATGGATGCATGTGGGTGTTTTATGAAATTCCTGAGTTGTAAGTATGAATCTAGTAATGAAAATGACTTGTAGATGGGGTTTTAGGGGAGAAAAATTGTTAAGAGCATGTGAGAACGAAGGAAGAAACCATGAAAATGCAGGATATGCATCCAATGCTGCAACATTGCAGTCATGGGAAAAACTTGGGATGGTTGAGATCTAGCGCTGTAAGCACAGTTGCCACACTAAGCACAAGAATGTGGACACTCTTTATCTCAATCATGTCGGGCGTGAGTGGTGCATGATGAAAAGGTATTTCTTAAAGTTGTTTTACAAAGTACTGATGATGAATAAGTTGTATAAGTGATGTCGTAAGATGATATGTGTTAATATGTAGTAAGATGAATATGATGCAGAGTTGTGAATTGTTTTAAGTTGTTTAAATCAATGTAGTTTTCATTCTATCAAACTTGCTCTTGTTATAAAGATGTATGGTGTTATGTTATGGATGGTTAAAATGTAAGTTGAACAATGTTTAAGTTGTAACAAAGTGCAATGTTTAAGCTATTCAAGTTGATAAGTTTGTATGTTGAATGTTGATAAAGTTGTTAAGTTGAATGTTGCTAAAGTTGTTAATTTATAAATATGTGGGTTAGATACATGTCTTAGTTATGATACATAAAAACTAGAGGGAGTAAAGTTATTTTCAAAAGTTGAATATCCCATTGTGTGGATATATGTTCTGGCACCCCTTTAGTAGGTAAGTTTAGCCTCTACATATGGGGTGAGTTGTTTTTCAGTTGTCCCTTTTAGATTTTATGTGGTATTCATATGTGAGCAAGGTCGAGACACACATGTATAAAGTGACTAATAGAGTAAAGTACCGGATTAGGGACTTAGGCTCTAACCTAGTATCACAGGTTGTCATACTTAGAGGTATTTCGGTAGGCTAATCCTATAAGTGGGCTTAGTATTGCAGACTAATGTTGTGGTAGACCTATATCTAAATTGTTCTACCTTGATATAATACCATACTTCCTAGTTTAAGTGACAAAAATTGATAAATCAATTTACCTTATGTTAGCTGTTTGTTTCCTAGCCTTATGCTAGCTGTTATATTTTGGCCTCAGTGTCATCTGTTATTTTTGGTTTTATACTAGTCGTTGTGGTTTAATAGGGTCTAACCACTTAAATTACTCACCTAATGTTGTAGGAGATCTCTATAGTTGATATGCGTGACGACACATTAGATGTAATTATATGTGTTGAAACGTTTGAATGTGTTGAAGTTGATTATGTGTTGTGTTGAAAATTGTCATTATGTTGTGATTTGTTGTATTTTGATATGATGTTGTTGTTGATTTTGTTGTAGTAGCTAAAAGGTGCTTAATGTTGATTATATTTTGAATTCTTTTCACAAGCTTACACTATGTTTTTTCTTGTGGTTGGAATTGCGATGATGATATTTGATATGAGAGCATGACAAGATTAACGAGATGACTTATGAATTAAAGGATAGTCACGTTGGGGGTGATTAAATTTTTGTTGATGGCTATTATGATGTAATCATGTATTGTATAGATGTCGATCAATACTTAGTTTTATTTTACTTTTAGTACTATATTTTATATATAACTTATATGTACAAGATATTAGTTATTGACTATATGATAAACTCTATCTTTTAATACATGTTAGTTAATCTTCCATGGAAAAATAATTTTCCAATAGTAAGTATAATGACCTGATAGATCGTTACAAAATATATTTAATTTATATTTTCTTCTATCTTTTCTTATTATGTCTCTATGTACTGTAAGAAAAAATAAAGTATATGGTAAGTAAGTGCAATATTCTATTATTTAGTTTGAGAGAAAAGAATAAAAACATAAAAAAACAAATAAATAAGAAAACTAAATCATTTTCACCCTATATTTGATTAAACAAAAAAATGTGAAAAAAGAGAAAACAATGTAAAAGATAAATATACTATTCTATATAATTAAAGGACAACATAGGAGTATTTATTAAAAAGTAAATACTATTTTTTCTCTCCTCTCGTTTTTCCTCTTTAAATGGACAGACATAAAGTTGATGTGTGAAAGTTACATGCTGTTTTTTTTTTCCCTCAAAATAAATATAGACATCAAATAATTCTCCGCTCTCCTTTTCAAAAATCCTCTCGATCATGATGATACTTCGACCATGTTTCCTTGTCTTTGGTATGCGTCGTTCTCAAAACTAGGTGGTAGTTTACCTTTCCACGTCTTCGGTCCAAAATGTTCATACTTTAAATTATATATATAGGAGATGCAAATAAAATATATGGTCTCAATTGATTGAAGAACAAAAGGCAAGAAGTCAAGTTTATTATCGATAACCAATGATATGTAAATTTACAAAACTTTTTTACAAGTGATAATATATATATATATATATATATATATATATATATATATATATGAGGAGGGTTCAAACGACACCGGTGTAACTTTTACTAAGTGTTACACCGCTCAATAACTTTATATTAAATGTGAATTTTGAAAATCCAACCGTTAGATTGAAAGTTCATATCTCTTACATCATATATGTTAAATTTTATATTAATCTAAGATAATTTGATACTTTATTTTCATATAAAAAAATTGACGTAATATATACATTTCAAAATATACTAAAATATGAACACTTTGATTACCTTCAAGTTGTTGTTCAATTTTAACAAAATTTAACATATATGATCTAAGATATATGAACTTTCAATCTAACGGTTGGATTTTTAAAATTCATATTTAATATAAAGTTATTGAGCGGTGTAACACTTAGTAAAAGTTACACCGGTATCGTTTGAACCCTCCTCTATATATATATATATATATATATATAAAGATGAAAACATGATTTAGTATACATATTTTTAGATAATTTTATCTTTAAATTTTTAAATAATAAAAATAATATTAAAAATTAATTATTTTTATAAATATAAAATTTAAATTTGAAATTTTAAGGTTTGAGGATCAAGCATAATATCAATTGATTTAATAAATGTTGTTAATTTTTAAATTTTTATTAAATAAAATATAGAAATATGAAGTGTATCGAATCAATTAATGTATATATATATATATATATATATATATTTTGTTTTAATTCATATTTTGAATTATTTATTATTACTTTTCTTGGATTTTTAATATAAATAACTAATAGAAAAGTTTCAAAATTTTCACTTAAACTTGAGATTTTTCCTTTTTCTTTAAGTCACAACTTGAGCTCTAATAATTAATATGATTGAGATAACGATTGTGAGTTAATACAAATAGTTTAAGATCTTATTTGAGCTTAATTATAATCTTTATGACGTAGATCTAACATTTCTTGTAACTATTTAAATTTTACTTTGACGGACATAACTATTAAAAAAGATCTCTTGACACAAAATGTGAAATTCTTCTATGGGCCGGGTTTCTGTCGATCATCATTTTAACAAATGATATTTTATATCAAATTAGACATGAAGTTTCGAGTAACCACTAGATGTATAATATTGTTTACTCTGAGAATATACATGTCATTAGTTTCTTGCACAATAATTCTAGGAGTGTCATTCCTCATATACTATTTTTTGAAGGAAAAAAAATGTGACTAAGGTAATCTTATCTCTATGAAAAGCTAGACATAGATTTGCACTTCTCATGATCAAATTTAGCGTGAATCATAAAAGACATTGAGCCTTAAGTTGAAGTGGATTAGCCTCGATAGTTCCACGTAGGTAAAATGCTTTGGCCATATTTTGAGTTGTACAGATCAAGATTAAAACAACATGATATTTGTTGAAAGATGATAAAAAAAATAAAATTATGAGAATATAAATCTAAAATAAATAATATCATACCAACATGGATACATATTTGTGTCTAAATCTTCTGTGCACAATAATTTCGACAACTTTCATGAAACACCGATGCCAATTCAGCCAGATGGAAAATCACACTCAGCGTGAACAATCTTTACAAACTAGTGCTTGACACTGCATTGTTCATCGCCCAGTCAACTGATGCCTAAGACCAACATGCTCCCAAATTTTTGAACTCAACGTGTTAAATGTTATCAAGACATTTTCGAGACTCTTTAACAAACAGAAGTGAATGAAACTCTTGGAAATCATTTTTTGTCATAGATAATTGAAGAATTATATCGGGTCTCCTTCATATATTTATTTCTCTTTCCCTTTCATTTTCTAATTTTCTCGGGATTAGGTTATTGAAATGATATATTTGAACCTTATGTAATTAATCACTCTTTCTAAATCCTATTTATATTTTTGTGTGAAATGAGTTATCGAATTAGTTTTTAATGTCTTCTCGTGATCAACCCTCTTCCGGTTTGTTTAGTAATTTATATTCACAATTAAGAAATTGAGGTTTAAAATTTTCAAATTCAATAAACGTGGAATATTCCTGCACCCATAAATATAGGATTAGATTGTATGCATTCATTTGTAATTTCCTAAACCTAATGTCTATGACTAATTTTGTTCTCTTGGGGGAGAATAAAGGGTTACTCGTCAATGAATTGGTGATAAAAATAAATTAGAGAAATAGGATGTGAACCACATAATATGAGGAAAATTTGAAGACAAAGAAATTACATTAGGAGAAGAATTAAGGAGATTTCAATACCTTCCCATTTTCTTTTTATTTTTTTATTTTTTATTTGAACATTCTGGTATAATTGTTTATTTGTTGTTATTCCTCTTTTAATTTAAACCAGAAACATTAAATAATCAACCACTTCGTTCTTGATTTTGTGACACCCTCTACCCCAACATAATTAATAAACATAAACTATATTTATAAAAGATTTTCATAGAATGATATAAAACAATAAGTATCATAAGGTAGAAGATGCACATTCATAATTCATGCACATAAATATTAAACTCAAGAAGTTATAATAAAACAAAGATTTCAAATTAATCCCAATAAAGGTGGCAGTGCCTCTTAATTAGGAATTTATAATTTCCAAATCATAATATTACAAAATACAAATTTTAATCATTCAAAATCATAAAAGAAAAAGATAATAAGAGTAAGCCTAGCTAAGCCCTATGTCACATCCTTTCAGAGCATGCCCACTAAGCCTCTACACCTCATTACCAACATCCTCGTGATTATGATCACCTGCAACATAAATTTAAACATATACAAGAATAACAAGGGAGTGAGAAACATCTCACTCAGTTGCAGATGTAGAAATAAAAGTTAAATAGCACACATACAATAATTATAAGTTACATGTAAATAATACACAAATTTATACTCATATATCATGCAATGATGTCATGAATTTAACTCATAAATGCATGCATGTGGCGCCATAAGGAAGTTTTAGAATTTATCACTAGTGACCCAAAGGTACACCTATCACTGGTGTCCATACACCTCGTTAGCATGTTACATCACTGTAACGCCTGATTCTAACGCCCAATTTATATAATAATAATTATATATTTTCTTATATAATATTTTCACAATTATATCGTTAACAATATTATTTTTTCATAATAAAGATAAAGGTAAAGAACAATCATATTTTGTGAATTTAATACATGATATATCGTTCTAAAATATTTACAATAATGTATTATTTTACACAATATATTTTTCTTTCACTTTTATTACAATATTTACATTGATAGTGAAAATAAATTTACAAAAAAACTGTAATAGATTCATCAAATAGCCTCCACATTCCAATTCTTTCCAAGGAATACCACAGCTATATCAACTGCAAAATGATCTGGAATTCAAAGTAGATCCATCTATTTTGTAATATATTTAATTTATAAAAACAAAGAAAAGAAAGGAGTAAGAACAATATCCAATAAATATAATAACTCAAAAGAATATACAGAATTATTTATAATCAATATTAAACACATATATATATATATATATAAATATATATACAGATCATATATTAAATTTTCATGATACAATAAAATTTGAATTATACTTGTAGTGACTAGTCAGGATAAATGAGCATCATCAAAATATCAACCAATAAAAGGATATTTCACCTTAACCAACAATAGGATATTTCACCTTCATTCTTTACTCATTTAAATCCCCAAGGTCAAACCTCCAGCTACAAATAATTCAAACTTTATCTTCTATGGCCATAGAGCAGTATTTATTTTTAAAACGAGTCAAATATACTTTAAAAACATTATATTATAACCAATAATAACGCTAAATAAATTTGAGAATTTATCATTATTTAATCTTTACTTAAATAACAAATACGTAATTAAGATATATTAAGAGCACCAATTAATTAAATAATAATGATAATTATTACAGAATAAATAAACAATATAGAATATGAACATATTAACAATTATTATGAAGAATAATAAGCATAGAATAAACAAATAAATGAGGTTAGGGACACCTCACTAGATAAATATATAAAGAAAATAACATAATTAAATAAACATAACGAAATATAAAATTTTAAGGAACAAAGTTCTCCTCCCCCTTACCTGGATAAGTAGGAGCTAAAACTTGAGCAGAACCTCCCCCCTCTGGATTCCCTCTTTCTTTCCCTCTCTTTCCCTCTTTCTTTCTCTTTCTCTCTCTCTCTCTCTCTTTCTCTTTCTCTCTCTAAATTTCCACTTCTGGCTATATGATTTTTTTTCACAGCCCCCTGCCTCCTATTTATAGGCAATCTGACGCACCCGGAACGGCCCGTACTGATTTCGGAACAGCCCGTTCCGGATCCTTCAAACGTGGGCAAAATTTTCAACTGGAACGGCCCGTTCTAATATCGGAACGGCCCGTTTTCAAAAAGCAGAACGGCCCGTTCTGAAACCAGAACGGCCCGTTCTCAATCTCAGCAGAACGGCCCGTTCTCCCTCCGGAACGGCCCGTTCTCCTTGTTGGAACGGCCCGTTCTGGGCCCGTTCCCAACTTGAAATTTCACTATATTTTTATTGCTTGGAACGGCCCGTTCCAATTTTCGAACAGCCCGTTCCAAGTTACCCTTTTACCCCTCAAACTTTAATAAAATTGCGAAAATGCCATTAATAATAAAATTACAAAAATACCCTTATTCCTTTATTAAAATTACAAAATGCCATTAATTACAAAAATACCTTTTAAAAAAATTGGAGTGTTACAATCACTGGTGTCCCGAAGGCACACCTTGTTAGCATCACTGGTATGCGGCTTCAGCGGCACACCTGGAGTAATATGTGCATATGATGCATGTCATACAATCATTGACTCAACTTTTGGCTTATTCAGAATTTCATGTAATTCATCATATCATCACTATTCATAGTCTCATAATCAATACTTGTCTCAATGATGTCCTTTATACACAGTTCAATAATCCAACAATTCAAGTGTCACTTAGTTATCATATATTTTATTTTATCATGGTATATTAAGATCCTCAAGTAAAATAGGAAGACTAATAGAAAATAAAAAGAAATAAGGAGGCTCAGCCTTCCATTCAGACAATAGATTCCAAATTATAAATAAATAGGAGGCTCAGCCTTCCATTCAATGAATATCTTAAAAGTAATAAACAATAGGCAAGGGATCGGGAGCTAATCCAACAAACAAACTATTTAACAATTATTCTCACACCCCCAAGTGAGGTTTCCCACTCCCCCCTTACCTAGATAACAGGCGCTAAACTAGAGCAGAACCTCCTCTTATGGATTCTTCTTGGTCTTCAGAGAGAAGAAGAGGGAAAGAATAGAGAGTAGAAGAGAAGAGAAAGATTTAGTAGAGAAGAGAAATGAGAGGTGTTTTTTGGGACGATTTGTAATGCAAGAGTGAAGGCCTATTTATAGCCTTCAAACAACACATAAAAATTGTAAAATAATGGGGAAAAGCATGGACAAAACGAAATGGAGAAGCTGGTGTAACAAGTGGGATGAGTTGGTGTTGCAAGTGGAATGAGTTGGATGCCATTTCCGCACCGATAATTGGCTGCCGTTTATGACCTTCTAGTCGGCAGAATTTGCAAATTGCTTCTTCATAAAAGTTGTTGAATTTTCTCTTATATTTCTATAGACACCAATTTTGACTTATTTGGAGTTTTGAAACGAGAGTTATGACTAAAATACCGAAGCATGTCACAGGTCTAGGACAGCTTAGCGTGTAGAAACTTGGCCGCCAATTTTGACCATCAATAGAGCCAAATTAGAACACGGCTATTTATCTGAAAGTTGTAGGTTTTTCTCTTATCTTTCCATAGCCACCAATTTGCATCATTCGGACAACCCCAGCCTATGTTATGCTTTAAAAACCGAGACTTGTCAATCAGCCCAGCCAAAACACGATTTTTAACAAATAAATTCACTACTATCTAATTAGACCTGACAACACACACATCTTTCTAAAGCCTACAATTAAACATAAATGGAGTATGAACTAGATACAATTAAAGTAAAATATAACGCCCAAATTATTACTAAATACCATATAATAATATTTTGGAAAACTGGGGTGTTACAATTCTCCCCTCCTTTAAGAAATTTCGTCCTCGAAATTTACCTGAAAACAAGAATGGATAAGCTTCTCGCATCTTGCTTTCTAATTCCCAGGTAGCGCTTTCTTCAAAATTTCCTCCCCAAACAACCTTAACCAACGGAATTTCCTTTCATCTCAGTTGTTTCACTCTCGTATCATCAATTCTCAAAGGAACTGTTTCATAGGTGAGATTATCTTTCAACTGAATGTTGTCAGACTCAATGATATGAGAAGGATCATGGACGTACTTTCTGAGTTGGGAAACATGGAAGACATTATGAAGATTTGAAAGAGATGGAGGTAAGGCAATTTGATAGGCTACTTCACCAATTCTTTTAAGGATTTGATAAGGACCAATGAAACGTGGAGTTAGCTTACGGGATTTCAATGCTCTGCCTACTCCTGTCCAAGGAGTAACTTTAAGGAATACATGATCACCTTCCTTAAACTCAAGGTCTTTTCTTCTCTTATCATTGTAGCTCTTTTGCCTACTCTGGGCTGCTCTCATTCTCTCCTGGATTATCTTAACCTGTTCAGTAGTTTGTTGAACTATCTCAGGTCCTAAGATAGCATTTTCTCCAGGTTCTATCCAACACAAAGGTGTTTTACATCTTCTACCATATAGAGCCTCATAAGGTGCCATCCCAATACTGGAATGGTAACTATTGTTGTAGGTAAACTCTATTAAAGGTAGAAAACTATCCCAACTACCCCCGTGTTCCAAGATGCAAGCCCTCAACAAATCTTCCAAGGATTGTATGGTCCTCTCAGTTTGGCCATCTATTTGAGGATGGTAGGCTGAACTCAATCTAAGCTTAGTGCCTAGAGCCTCATGCAAGCTCTCCCAAAATCTAGAAGTGAACCTAGGATCTCTATCAGAAACTATACTAGTAGGAACCCCATGCAATCTCACGATCTCACTTATGTACAACTTGGTCCTTATTAAATCCTTAAAAGAATTGGTGAAGTAGCCTATCAAATTGCCTTACCTCCATCTCTTTCAAATCTTCATAATGTCTTCCATGTTTCCCGGATGATGTGAGAAGCCAAAAGGAAGTTGAATTTCTCGAGTTAAAACAAGGGAATGATACGGTGGCAGATTATGCTGCAAAATTTGATGCCTTAGTCCGATATTGTACTCATTATCATGGTGAGGGTGGTGAACGGGCTAAATGTATTAAGTTTGTGAACGGCCTTCGTCCTGAGATAAAAATAGCAATTAATTATCAAGAGATTTATCACTACCCAACCCTTGTCAACAAGAGTAGAATTTATGACCGTGACAATCGTGCACGTGCTGTCTTTTACAAGGGAGCTGGAGGTCCTATTCGTGCGTTGAATTCGAATACTTCTGGTAGGAGTAAGCCTTACTCTACTCTTACCAGATCTCAAGGGAATATGACTGCTGCCAATAGAAGTAAGCCATCCACTGTGAACACTACTGGCAGTATTGGAGGATCTATGTCTATTTCTTCAGGAAGATGTGGAAAGTGTGGGCGGATCGGTCATAATAAATCAGAGTGTCGTGATAGGGAGGTTACTTGCTTCAACTGCAATGGTAAAGGACATATCAGTACTCAATGTCCTGAACCACCAAGAACGTGTGACATTAGATCGGGATCATAAACTGAACGACCAAAGACTGTGGGAAGAGTATTTGCTCTTAGTGGTGTTGAATCTGCTCGGTCGAAAAATTTGATACGAGGTACTTGTTTCATAGCTGAGACTCCTCTTGTTGTACTATTCGATTCTGGTGCAACTGATTCCTTTATTTCCATCTCTTGTGTCTAAAAATTGAATTTGCCTATGTCATTGTTAAACTTTGATTTAGTTGTTGAAACCCCTACTAATGGTCCTGTGACTACATCCCTAGTATGTTTGAAATGTCCTTTGAGAGTTTCTGGTAAGCAGTTTCTAGTTGACTTAATTTGTTTGCCTCTTAATCAATTAGATGTAATTCTTGGTATGGATTGGTTATCTTCTCACCATGTCTTTTTAAACTGCTTTGAGAAGTCTATTTCCTTTGGTGAATGTAAGAGTACGGAATTTCTCAGTGTTGCTAACATTAAAACTTGTTTAAAAGAAAAAGAAAGAGTGTACATGATCTTTGCTTCCTTAACACTTGAGACTGATAGTAAGCTAGATGAGATTCCTTTAGTGAAAGAATTTCCAGAAGTATTCCCTAAGGATGTGTCTAGTTTACCCCCTAAGAGAGAGATTGAGTTTAGCATAGACTTAATACCAGGTACCTCACCTATATCTATAGCACCATATAGGATGTCCCCAACAGAGTTAGTTGAGCTTAAGAAACAAATAGAGGAACTGCAAGAGAAACAATTCATTAGGCCTAGTGTTTCGCCTTGGGGAGCGCCCGTTTTGTTGGTCAAAAAGAAAGATGGGAGCATGAGGTTGTGCGTAGACTATAGGCAACTGAATAAAGTGACCATTAAGAATAAGTATCCTTTGCCTAGGATAGATGACCTTATGGATCAACTAGTTGGAGCTTGTGTGTTCAGTAAGATAGATTTAAGGTCAGGATACCATCAGATTAGAGTGAGAGCTGAGGATGTTCCTAAGACTGCTTTTAGAACTCGCTATGGGCACTATGAGTATTTAGTTATGCCTTTTGGTGTGACTAATGCACCTGGTGTTTTTATGGACTACATGAATAGGATCTTTCACCCTTACTTGGACAGATTTGTAGTGGTCTTCATAGATGATATCCTAGTGTATTCAAAGACTAGGGAGGAACATGCTGAACACCTTAGGATTGTCCTTCAAACTCTTAAGGAGAAGCAGTTATATGCTAAATTGTCTAAGTGTGAGTTCTGGCTCAATAGTGTAAGTTTTTTGGGACATGTGATTTCTGAGAGAGGGATAGCTGTAGATCCTTCTAAGGTAGAAGCGGTACTTGAGTGGAAAACACCTAAGTCAGTTTTTGAGATCAGGAGTTTTCTGGGGCTAGCTGGGTATTATAGGAGGTTTATAGAGGGTTTTTCTAAATTAGCTTTACCTTTGACCAAATTGACTAGGAAAAACCAACCTTTTGTGTGGGATTCTGCTTGTGAAGAGAGTTTTCAAGAACTTAAGAGGAGATTAACTAGTGCCCCTGTGTTAGTATTACCTGACCCTAGCAAGACTTTTGAGGTATTTTGTGATGCTTCTAAATTAGGTTTAGGTGGAGTACTTATGCAGAAGAGAAGGGTAGTAGCCTATGCGTCTAGACAACTTAAAACCCATGAACAGAACTACCCTACCCATGACCTTGAATTAGCTGCAGTAGTATTTGTTCTTAAGATGTGGAGGCATTACTTGTTTGGATCTAGATTTGAAGTTTTTAGTGACCATAAGAGCCTTAAGTACTTGTTTGACCAAAAAGAACTGAATATGAGGCAGAGAAGATGGTTAGAGTTCCTTAAGGATTATGATTTTCAACTGAATTACCACCCTGGCAAGGCTAATGTTGTAGCTGATGCTTTGAGTAGAAAATCCTTGAGAGTGTCTTATTTAATGATTAAGGAGTTGCATATGATTGAGGAATTTAGAGATATGAGCTTAGTATGTGAACTGACCCCTAGGAGTATTAAGTTAGGAGCCTTGAAAGTGACTAATAACTTGATACATGAGATTAGAGAAGGTCAAAGAGTAGATCCTTTCTTATTGAGTCTAGTAGAGAAGTTGAACCAAGGTGGGGAGAGTGAGTTTAAAGTTGGAATGGATGGTGTATTGAGATTTAGGGATAGGCTGTGTATTCCTAATGTGCCTGAACTCAAGAGAGCAATCCTCAAAGAAGGTCATAGGAGTAGTCTCAGTATTCATCCTGGAGCCACTAAGATGTACCAAGACCTTAAGAAGATGTTTTGGTGGCCTAAGATGAAGAAGGAAGTGGAGGAATTTGTGTATGCCTGCCTAGTATGTCAAAAAGCTAAGGTAGAACACCAGAAACCTTCCGGTTTGATGCAACCTTTAGATGTACCTGTGTGGAAATGGGATAGCATCTCTATGGATTTCGTAGTTGGGTTACCTAAGACTGTGAAGAACTTGGATGCTATATCGGTCATTGTGGATAGATTGACTAAGACAGCTCATTCTATTCCCATTAACATTAGATACCCGTTGGAGAGGCTAACCAAGTTGTACATAAGTGAGATCGTGAGATTGCATGGGGTTCCTACTAGTATAGTTTCTGATAGAGATCCTAGGTTCACTTCTAGATTTTGGGAGAGCTTGCATGAGGCTCTAGGCACTAAGCTTAGATTGAGTTCATCCTACCATCCTCAAACAGATGGCCAAACTGAGAGGACCATACAATCCTTGGAAGATTTGTTGAGGGCTTGCATCTTGGAACACGGGGGTAGTTGGGATAGTTTTCTACCTTTAATAGAGTTTACCTACAACAATAGTTACCATTCCAGTATTGGGATGACACCTTATGAGGCTCTATATGGTAGAAGATGTAAAACACCTTTGTGTTGGATAGAACCTGGAGAAAATGCTATCTTAGGACCTGAGATAGTTCAACAAACTACTGAACAGGTTAAGATAATCCAGGAGAGAATGAGAGCAGCCCAGAGTAGGCAAAAGAGCTACAATGATAAGAGAAGAAAAGACCTTGAGTTTAAGGAAGGTGATCATGTATTCCTTAAAGTTACTCCTTGGACAGGAGTAGGCAGAGCATTGAAATCCCGTAAGCTAACTCCACGTTTCATTGGTCCTTATCAAATCCTTAAAAGAATTGGTGAAGTAGCCTATCAAATTGCCTTACCTCCATCTCTTTCAAATCTTCATAATGTCTTCCATGTTTCCCAACTCAGAAAGTACGTCCATGATCCTTCTCATATCATTGAGTCTGACAACATTCAGTTGAAAGATAATCTCACCTATGAAACAGTTCCTTTGAGAATTGATGATACGAGAGTGAAACAACTGAGAGGAAAGGAAATTCCTTTGGTTAAGGTTGTTTGGGGAGGAAATTTTGAAGAAAGCGCTACCTGGGAATTAGAAAGCAAGATGCGAGAAGCTTATCCATTCTTGTTTTCAGGTAAATTTCGAGGACGAAATTTCTTAAAGGAGGGGAGAATTGTAACACCCCAGTTTTTCAAAATATTATTATATGGTATTTAGTAATAATTTGGGCGTTATATTTTACTTTAATTGTATCTAGTTCATACTCCATTTATGTTTAATTGTAGGCTTTAGAAAGATGTGTGTGTTGTCAGGTCTAATTAGATAGTTGTGAATTTATTTGTTAAAAATCGTGTTTTGGCTGGGCTGATTGACAAGTCTCGGTTTTTAAAGCATAACATAGGCTGGGGTTGTCCGAATGATGCAAAATTGGTGGCTATGGAAAGATAAGAGAAAAACCTACAACTTTCAGACAAATAGCCGTGTTCTAATTTGGCTCTATTGATGGTCAAAATTGGCGGCCAAGTTTCTACACGCTAAGCTGTCCTAGACCTGTCACATGTTTCGGTATTTTAGTCATACCTCTCGTTTCAAAACTCCAAATAAGTCAAAATTGGTGTCTATAGAAAGCTAAGAGAAAATTCAACAACTTTTATGAAGAAGCAATTTGCAAATTCTGCCGACTAGAAGGTCATAAACGGCAGCCAATTATCGGTGCGGAAATGGCATCCAACTCATTCCACTTGCAACACCAACTCATCCCACTTGCTACACCAGCTTCTCCATTTCGTTTTGTCCATGCTTTTCCCCATTATTTTACAATTTTTATGTGTTGTTTGAAGGCTATAAATAGGCCTTCACTCTTGCATTACAAATCGTCCCAAAAACACCTCTCATTTCTCTTCTCTACTAAATCTTTCTCTTCTCTTCTACTCTCTGTTCTTTCCCTCTTCTTCTCTCTGAAGACCAAGAAGAATCCATAAGAGGAAGTTCTGCTCTAGTTTAGCGCCTGTTATCCAGGTAAGGGGGGAGTGGGAAACCTCACTTGGGGGTGTGGGAATAATTGTTAAATAGTTTGTTTGTTGGATTAGCTCTCGATCCCTTGCCTATTGTTTATTACTTTTAAGATATTCATTGAATGGAAGGTTGAGCCTCCTATTTATTTATAATTTAGAATCTATTGTCTGAATGGAAGGCTGAGCCTCCTTATTTCTTTTTATTTTCTATTAGTCTTCCTATTTTACTTGAGGATCTTAATATACCATGATAAAATAAAATATATGATAACTAAGTGACACTTGAATTGTTGGATTATTGAACTGTGTATAAAGGACATGATTGAGACAAGTATTGATTATGAGACTATGAATAGTGATGATATGATGAATTACATGAAATTCTGAATAAGCCAAAAGTTGAGTCAATGATTGTATGACATGCATCATATGCACATATTACTCCAGGTGTGCCGCTGAAGCCGCATACCAGTGATGCTAACAAGGTGTGCCTTCGGAACACCAGTGATGTAACATGCTAACGAGGTGTATGGACACCAGTGATAGGTGTACCTTTGGGTCACCAGTGATAAATTCTGAAACTTCCTAATGGCGCCACATGCATGCATTTATGAGTTAAATTCATGACATCATTGCATGATATATGAGTATAAATTTGTGTATTATTTACATGTAACTTATAATTACTGTATGTGTGCTATTTAACTTTTATTTCCTTTGGTTAAGGTTGTTTGGGGAGGAAATTTGGAAGAAAGCGCTACCTGGGAATTAGAAAGCAAGATGCGAGAAGCTTATCCATTCCTGTTTTCAGGTAAATTTCGAGGACGAAATTTCTTAAAGGAAGGGAGAATTGTAATTTCCAAAATATTATTATATGGTATTTAGTAATAATTTGGTGGTTATCTTTTACTTTAATTGTATCTAATTCATACTCCATTTATGTTTAATTGTAGGCTTTAGAAAGATGTGTGTGTTGTTAGGTCTAATTAGATAGTTGTGAATTTATTTGTTAAAAATCGTGTTTTGGCTGGGCTGATTGACAAGTCTCGGTTTTTAAAGAATAACTTAGGCTGGGGTTGTCCAAATGATGCAAAATTGGTGGCTATGGAAAGATAAGAGAAAAACCTACAACTTTCATACAAATATCCGTGTTCTAATTTGGCTCTATTGATGGTCAAAATTGGCGGCCAAGTTTCTACACGCTAAGCTGTCCTAGACCTGTGACATGTTTCGGTATTTTAGTCATAACTCTCGTTTCAAAACTCCAAATAAGTCAAAATTGGTGTCTACAGAAAGCTAAGAGAAAGTTCAACAACTTTTATGAAGAAGAAATTTGCAAATTCTGCGGACTAGAAGGTCTTAAACGGCAGCCAATTATCGGTGCGGAAATGGCATCCAACTCATTCCACTTGCAACACCAACTCATCCCACTTGCTACACCAGCTTCTCCATTTCGTTTTGTTCATGCTTTTCCCCATTATTTTACAATTTTTATGTGTTGTTTGAAGGCTATAAATAAGCCTTCACTCTTGCATTACAAATCGTCCCAAAAACACCTCTCATTTCTCTTCTCTACTAAATCTTTCTCTTCTCTTCTACTCTCTGTTCTTTCCCTCTTCTTCTCTCTGAAGACTAAGAAGAATCCATAAGAGGAGGTTCTGGTCTAGTTTAGCGCCTGTTATCCAGGTAAGGGGGGAGTGGGAAACCTCACTTGGGGGTGTGGGAATAATTGTTAAATAGTTTGTTTGTTGGATTAGCTCCCGATCCCTTGCCTATTGTTTATTACTTTTAAGATATTCATTGAATGGAAGGCTGAGCCTCCTATTTATTTATAATTTGGAATCTATTGTCTGAATGGAAGGCTGAGCCTCCTTATTTCTTTTTATTTTCTATTAGTCTTCCTATTTTACTTCAGGATCTTAATATACCATGATAAAATAAAATATATGATAACTAAGTGACACTTGAATTGTTGGATTATTGAACTGTGTATAAAGGACATGATTAAGACAAGTATTGATTATGAGACTATGAATAGTGATGATATGATGAATTACATGAAATTCTGATATGATGATTTTGGCTTATTCAGAATTTCATGTAATTCATCATATCATCACTAATAGAAAATAAAAAGAAATAAGGAGGCTCAGCCTTCCATTCAGATAATAGATTCCAAATTATAAATAAATAGGAGGCTCAGCCTTCCATTCAATGAATATCTTAAAAGTAATAAATAATAGGCAAGGGATCGGGAGCTAATCCAACAAACAAACTATTTAACAATTATTCCCACACCCCCAAGTGAGGTTTCCCACTCTCCCCCTTACCTGGATAACAGACGCTAAACTAGAGCAGAACCTCCTCTTATGGATTCTTCTTGGTCTTCAGAGAGAAGAAGAGGGAAAGAACAGAGAGTAGAAGAGAAGAGAAAGATTTAGTATAGAAGAGAAATGAGAGGTGTTTTTGGGACGATTTGTAATGCAAGAGTGAAGGCCTATTTATAGCCTTCAAACAACACATAAAAATTGTAAAATAATGGGGAAAAGCATGGACAAAACGAAATGGAGAAGCTGGTGTAGCAAGTGGGATGAGTTGGTGTTGCAAGTGGAATGAGTTGGATGCCATTTCCGCACTGATAATTGGCTGCCGTTTATGACCTTCTAGTCGGCAGAATTTGCAAATTGCTTCTTCATAAAAGTTGTTGAATTTGCTCTTAGCTTTCTATAGACACCAATTTTGACTTATTTGGAGTTTTTAAACGAGAGTTATGACTAAAATACCGAAACATGTCACAGGTCTAGGACAGCTTAGCGTGTAGAAACATGGCCGCCAATTGTGACCATCAATAGAGCCAAATTAGAACACGGATATTTCTATGAAAGTTGTAGGTTTTTCTCTTATCTTTCCATAGCCACCAATTTTGCATCATTTGGACAACCCCAGCCTAAGTTATGCTTTAAAAACCGAGACTTGTCAATCAGCCCAGCCAAAACACGATTTTTAACAAATAAATTCACAACTATCTAATTAGACCTAACAACACACACATCTTTCTAAAGCCTACAATCAAACATAAATGGAGTTTGAATTAGATACAATTAAAGTAAAAGATAACCACCAAATTATTACTAAATACCATATAATAATATTTTGGAAAACTGGGGTATTACAATTCTCCCCTCCTTTAAGAAATATCGTCCTCGAAATTTACCTGAAAACAGGAATTGATAAGCTTCTCGCATCTTGCTTTCTAATTCCCAGGTAGCGCTTTCTTCAAAATTTCCTCCCCAAACAACCTTAACCAAAGGAAATAAAAGTTAAATAGCACACATACAATAATTATAAGTTACATGTAAATAATACACAAATTTATACTCATATATCATGCAATGATGTCATGAATTTAACTCATAAATGCATGCATGTGGCGCCATAAGGAAGTTTCAGAATTTATCACTGTTGACCCAAAGGTACACCTATCACTGGTGTCCATACACCTCGTTAGCATGTTACATCACTGGTGTCCCGAAGGCACACCTTGTTAGCATCATTGGTATGCGGCTTCAGCGGCACACCTGGAGTAATATGTGCATATGATGCATGTCATACAATCATTGACTCAACTTTTGGCTTATTCAGAATTTCATGTAATTCATCATATCATCACTATTCATAGTCTCATAATCAATACTTGTCTCAATCATGTCCTTTATACACAGTTCAATAATCCAACAATTCAAGTGTCACTTAGTTATCATATATTTTATTTTATCATGGTATATTAAGATCCTCAAGTAAAATAGGAAGACTAATAGAAAATAAAAAGAAATAAGGAGGCTCAGCCTTCCATTCAGACAATAGATTCCAAATTATAAATAAATAGGAGGCTCAGTCTTCCATTCAATGAATATCTTAAAAGTAATAAACAATAGGCAAGGGATCGGGAGCTAATCCAACAAACAAACTATTTAACAATTATTCCCACACCCCCAAGTGAGGTTTCCCACTCCCCCCGTTACCTGGATAACAGACGCTAAACTAGAGCAGAACCTCCTCTTATGGATTCTTCTTGGTCTTCAGAGAGAAGAAGAGGGAAAGAACAGAGAGTAGAAGAGAAGAGAAAGATTTAGTAGAGAAGAGAAATGAGATGTGTTTTTGGGACGATTTGTAATGCAAGAGTGAAGGCCTATTTATAGCCTTCAAACAACACATAAAAATTGTAAAATAATGGGGAAAAGCATGGACAAAACGAAATGGAGAAGCTGGTGTAGCAAGTGGGATGAGATGGTGTTGCAAGTGGAATGAGTTGGATGCCATTTCCGCACCGATAATTGGCTGCCGTTTATGACCTTCTAGTCGGCAGAATTTGCAAATTGCTTCTTCATAAAAGTTGTTGAAGTTTCTCTTAGCTTTCTATAGACACCAATTTTGACTTATTTGGAGTTTTGAAACGAGAGTTATGACTAAAATACCGAAACATGTCACAGGTCTAGGACAGCTTAGCGTGTAGAAACTTGGCCGCCAATTTTGACCATCAATAGAGCCAAATTAGAACACGGATATTTCTATGAAAGTTGTAGGTTGTTCTCTTATCTTTCCATAGCCACCAATTTTGCATCATTTGGACAACCCCAGCCTAAGTTATGCTTTAAAAACCGAGACTTGTCAATCAGCCCAGCCAAAACACGATTTTTAACAAATAAATTCACAACTATCTAATTAGACCTAACAACACACACATCTTTCTAAAGCCTACAATTAAATATAAATGGAGTATGAATTAGATACAATTAAAGTAAAAGATAACCACCAAATTATTACTAAATACCATATAATAATATTTTGGAAAACTGGGGTGTTACAATTCTCCCCTCCTTTAAGAAATTTCGTCCTCGAAATTTACCTGAAAACAGGAATGGATAAGCTTCTCGCATCTTGCTTTCTAATTCCCAGGTAGCGCTTTCTTCAAAATTTCCTCCCCAAACAACCTTAACCAAAGGAAATAAAAGTTAAATAGCACACATACAATAATTATAAGTTACATGTAAATAATACACAAATTTATACTCATATATCATGCAATGATGTCATGAATTAAACTCATAAATGCATGCATGTGGCGCCATAAGGAAGTTTCAGAATTTATCACTGGTGACCCAAAGGTACACCTATCACTGGTGTCCATACACCTCGTTAGCATGTTACATCACTGGTGTCCTGAAGGCACACCTTGTTAGCATCACTGGTATGCGGCTTCAGCGGCACACTTGGAGTAATATGTGCATATGATGCATGTCATACAATCATTGACTCAACTTTTGGCTTATTCAGAATTTCATGTAATTCATCATATCATCACTATTCATAGTCTCATAATCAATACTTGTCTCAATCATGTCCTTTATACACAGTTCAATAATCCAACAATTTAAATGTCACTTAATTATCATATATTTTATTTTATCATGGTATATTAAGATCCTCAAGTAAAATAGGAAGACTAATAGAAAATAAAAAGAAATAATGAGGCTCAGCCTTCCATTCAGACAATAGATTCTAAATTATAAATAAATAGGAGGCTCAGCCTTTCATTCAATGAATATCTTAAAAGTAATAAACAATAGGCAAGGGATCGGGAGCTAATCCAACAAACAAACTATTTAACAATTATTCCCACACCCCCAAGTGAGGTTTCTCACTCCCCCCCTTACCTGGATAACAGGCGCTAAACTAGAGCAGAACCTCCTCTTATGGATTCTTCTTGGTCTTCAGAGAGAAGAAGAGGGAAAGAACAGAGAGTAGAAGAGAAGAGAAAGATTTAGTAGAGAAGAGAAATGAGAGGTGTTTTTGGGATGATTTGTAATGCAAGAGTGAAGGCCTATTTATAGCCTTCAAACAACACATAAAAATTGTAAAATAATGGGGAAAAGCATGGACATAACGAAATGGAGAAGCTGGTGTAGCAAGTGGGATGAGTTGGTGTTGCAAGTGGAATGAGTTGGATGCCATTTCCGCACCGATAATTGGCTGCTGTTTATCTAGTCGGTAGAATTTGCGAATTGCTTCTTCATAAAAGTTGTTGAATTTTCTCTTAGCTTTCTATAGACACCAATTTTGACTTATTTGGAGTTTTGAAACGAGAGTTATGACTAAAATACCGAAACATGTCACAGGTCTAGGACAGCTTAGCGTGTAGAAACTTGGCCACCAATTTTGACCATCAATAGAGCCAAATTAGAACACGGTTATTTCTATGAAAGTTGTAGGTTTTTCTCTTATCTTTCCATAGCCACCAATTTTGCATCATTTGGACAACCCCAGCCTAAGTTATGCTTTAAAAACCGAGACTTGTCAATCAGCCCAGCCAAAACACAATTTTTAACAAATAAATTCACAACTATCTAATTAGACCTAACAACACACACATCTTTCTAAAGCCTACAATTAAACATAAATGGAGTATGAATTAGATACAATTAAAGTAAAAGATAACCACCAAATTATTACTAAATACCATATAATAATATTTTGGAAAACTGGGGTGTTACAGATTTCTATGTCAAAGGTGTAATTAATTGGTCATGTAAATGCTAAACAACAATATGCTATGGTAACTCCATGTATATATAAATGTGTGTATATTTATAATAGCCTGAAATTTTAATTATGATATGGTAAGACCACTTATATATTGTGTCAATTGTTAATAATGGTCCAATTACACAATGCATGGAGGCTGGTTGAGTCAAATGCATGAGGTATCATAATTCATGAACTTAATGATTTATTGCCAAACTTGGAAAATTTTCATGTGTAACATCAGTAGTGGAGCAGTAAGCACTCCTCTTAATATATATACGTGTATAGAGAAATTAGAGAGAAATAATTATCAGTTACATTTATTTCTGAAGCTTACAATTAATCCTAGTAGATTAACTAATGGAATGAATGATATTTTTTTCTTGGGATTTGACGGATGTGATTTTTTGGAAGGAAATGGTCATGCAGATGGGATATCGTCGTGGCTTGGAAAATTGACAAAGTGGACGTGATTGAAATTTAAACACTTTCAGTAAATGCTACTCAAAATAGGTTTTAAAAAGGAAGATTGTTGTGTGGTAATCACACTTATTATATGTAGCCACACGAAGAAGGTAGAATAGAATTATGGGAAAATATATGTATGAGGAAGATTTCTGATCAATGCATTTCTCCTTTGGTTGGTGACCAAAGATATGAATGATATTACTCAATCTTATAAATTTATTTTATAAGATAAAAATTATTATTATTTTATTTATATACACTAATTTTGTATTTATTATTTTGTATACAAGTCTTTTAAGATAGGAAACAAAGTATTAAGGTGGCATTTTTCATTTTTGTAATTGTCTGTAAACACTTCGATGAGTTCAATCAAATTAAAAGGTTCTTAACTTTTTTGAGGTTAGCATAATTCTGAGTTCATTGACATAATGATAATTCTTTTAATTACAAAATTGATAAAGGAACTGAGTTTGGCAGTCTAGAGTAAGTTGTTCTTTCTGTTTTTCTTCTGCAAAGGACAAGTTAGGTCTAAATAGGTGAGAATGAAAAAAATTAATAAATTATGATATTGATTAGAAAACTGTACTGATAGTACTATTAGTATTGTACCTGAGTTTTACCCATATTTAAAACCAATACATTTATGTTTAGGCTGGAGAAATTCATGGAAAATTTATATCACATTTTAAAAAAAAAAATTAATTTATATATATGCATAAATAAATCATCCATAAAAATTCATAAATAATTTATAATAAGAATCTTAAAAATAAAAAACTTAATAACTAAAATATATTTTAAATAAAATGTGAAATTTTAATCTTATTAGTTATTATTATTATTTAAATTATTTAATTATTATAATAATTAATTGATATTTTAATAATTATAACAAAAATGTGACATATACATTATATGTTAATTATATAAACAGCAAAGTGAAATGTATTAGTGTCATTTTGTTTGTAAAGACAACACACAATTATGCTGAAAATGATCAATGCTTCAGAATTTCATCCCTTGAAAAACCTTGGAAAGATTTACTGAATCCTTATTATGTTATTTATTTTTAATAGAGAACCAATTTTCCTTTGTAGCTACTTTTGTTTCCGTTGAATTTCTTTCCTTACAAAGTTCGCCATAAATTTAAAAGGAGGATGACATCATGGTACCCTTTGATTGATTCAAAATGTTTGTGTTCTTACAATTCCAAAATGCGAGTTACTTAAACAGAATCAGAGTTTCAAATATTTCTTACCAGCTAGTAATCAATTCATCACCCGTTTTTCGTGTTTATTCAAAGAGTGTCAACTTGTTACCTTACAATTCATGCTATACTTGAACATTTATCTAATGGCAGCTAATACTATCCATTTTATAAATGCTTATTCTAAATTCACCTGGATTTACCACCTTCATCAAAAATCTCAAGGCTCTTTATCCTTTACACACACACATAACAATGATAGAAAACCAACTTGGTAACACCAATAAAGTTTAGAAATCTCACACGGGCAAAGAGTATTTGTTGAATATAATTAAAGTCTAATACTATTATAACAAGAAGATAAATATAAGTTTAAAATACATAATAATTTTTATTGAGAAATAACTAAATACAAAATCATAAGAATTTATACTTAAAATGAACTATATCTCATGTCATGCGCAACGTTTACTTTATAATAATAGATAATGAGTCAAATTTTGAGAGGAATTACATACCATTTCATTTATAATCTAAACTGTTTTCTAAGAATAATACCAAAAAGAACTTTATCATTCTTTTACATAGTTTTTATTTCTTTTACCAATTAATATCAATTAATAGAATATTCTTTAATTAGTCTAAATTAGTTATTGAATGTAATTATTATTGTGTATTTCACAAGTGCTTTGAAAAATGATATTTACTCACTATTGACTACTTGTGTGATTGGTACGCTTACCAAATCGCTTAATAATTATCGCGTACTTATTTATATTTTTAATTAAAGTAACACAAGAATAAAATAAAATACACAACAAAAACAAGTTTATGTCATGTGTGATAACATTATAAAAAGATTACCTTTGTACACACCCTATATATAATAACACTATTTAATACTAAAAATTATGTTTACCTATAATATATGTACGAGTAAGGCCTTTCGGCCATACCCTTCGGTTCGGCCACCCCACTCAGCATCGGGAATACCGACACGGTCGAATGCCGACACAACCCATCAAGACGAAGCATTAACAAAGACCAAACGACATCGCACCAGTTCGATTTTGCCGAATGCCGAGGAGAATCATTTTACAAAGGTAATCGGGACCCGAAAGGACTGTCCCTGGTTGCTAACACCCAATCGGCATGCTTGACTGCCAATTGGACTTAAGGAATGGTTTGCAAGATAAACAACCCCCAAATAGTGATTAGAGGCTAATCGCATACATAAGAAAATTAAGTACATATTACCTAATTCGGTATACCTAGCACGGGGCCCATAGAGGGTAGGCCCATTAATGTCACTATAAATAGTTCGTATCTCGAAGTAACGTCACTGTTTATTAATTACTATTGATATGTGTTTGTCCTGACTTGAGCGTTGAGGTGCCTTTTGCAGGTATCCTCCCTTTCACCGGAATATTTGATCGGAACTCTCGTTTGACCTTCAAAATAAGAGAAGATTACTAGTGTACCCTTGAGGCTGATATAATATATATTTGTATATGTTAGTAAATATATTCTAATAACTATTAGAAAGTGTAAGTATAACTTATAATGACAAATAATATATGTTATTGAATTTTGCTCAAAATTAACACTAAAATTAAGTGTAAATATATATCAAATAACTTTATACCTACATATATATTATATCTATAATAAAACTTTTTGTATATCACTATATATTACATTTTTTATGGTGTGAAAATTTATTTCTGTTGCATATATAAACAAAACTTGATTCCATTATGTATAACACCCGATCCGAATAAGTTTTCGTTGTATTTTGGGAATGTCAAATGCTAGGATTAGCTTTTATTATCAAATAAGAAACCTTTTTAAAGCTTTAGGGTATAAATAACAAAATGGGGAGTATAAATAGCAATCCCCTTAGGCCCCCACCTGTTTTCAAAAAGTTTGGCCGACTCATAATTTGATATATTTTCATACGGGCCGGGTATGTGATCCAAGACATTATTACGTACAACTTCTTAAAACAAGCACTATAAAATGGAAGCAACGTCTGAACTCGGAAGTGGGAACTAGTAAAGCAAATTGGTAATGTATTAGGGGGGGTTTGGTGCTCCAAGATTTAATTCTTTGCATGTGTTAAAATAATTTTTGTCCGTAAAAATCACATTTTATAATCATATATTAATTTTTGATTGTCAGTTTTATGACATGTTCAATGGTCTTATCAAGTTATCAAACCTAATGTAATTTTTAAAATAATTCAAATAATTATAACTTTTTTTATTACAATAGCTTAAATAAGTTTTCATCTTTTAATTTTACGTGAATTATTCAATATTATGGTAAAAAAAAATATTAGAAACTAACGAAAATATAATAATTAAGTTTACGTATATAATTAAATTGGTAATAAATTTATTTTTTTAAATATCATAAAATTACATTCTAACTACATTGACCTGAGGGCAACTATCATTGTCGTTTTATCTTAGTTGTAGATTGACGAAGAAGCTGTTTGTGTGGATTTAGTAAAGGGTTCAGTTGTCTTCAACTAAACTACCTGGTTTACCAAACATAAAGGTTATAAAAGGTTATTGCAAGGTTGCTCATGTTACAATTGCTTCTAAAGCTGCATGGATCTGGTGATTAGAATTTTTCCGCTGTATCGTTGTGTTTTGGTCTGTGATTCCCAACACAAACAAGAAATTAGAGAACATGTATCAAACTCTCAATATAAATAGTTAAATAATTAGTTAAAAAAATATGTTTCGTCTTATTTTTGAAGTTTATTTTTACCATCTACGTAATTGAAAGTGGTCTATCAATTATATATAATAGTTGGAACAGAGAGAATCAATCTCAAACAAATCAAAGAATAAATTAAAAACAATTCAAGTTTTTTTTAGTAATAATATTTTCATTTAAATATGTTTTTAATTCTTTAACTTTAAGATAAAATTTTAAAATTACATAAACTAAAAAGATTAATTTTAAATTTGATGGATTAAAAATAAATTTATCTTAAATTTGAGATATTAAAAATTATATTTAAACCTAATATTTTTTTATCATAATAAATATATTTTCATATGTTTGAGCTTCGATCAAGGTCGAGCATAGGCCATGATTGCATGGGCAATCCCCTACGGCCCATGATCAAGAAGAGTTTATTTTTTTAAAAATTATACAATTGTGTTATAACTTTTATATTATTTTTAAAAATAAATTAAAATTATTATCTTATATATGTATATATATGTGTGTTTTTCTTTTGTATTTAATAATAAAATGATACGTACGATTATAATGTTTTGTTATCTTTATAAACGAGGAAAATATGTTTTTAATCCTTATAAATGTTTTCAAATGTGTGGTTCTAGTTTCTCAATTTACTTCTTTTCTTCTAATTTTGAAGATGTAATATTTGATCCTTAAAGTTATTTATATAATACTTTATAATAAATGATAGTATAAAAATAAATTGAATAAAAAAATACAGTGTATCTATTTTAGATTTATTAATATTATTATTTCTTTAATATAATAAAACATATTATTTTTTATTAAAAAATTAATGCATCTTTTGTTCTATAAACTATTTGGAAATTTTTAATTAGGTCGTTAAACAAAAAAATTGTAATTGATTTTTCTTTTGTAATTTAGTCCAGATATTTTGTTTACATTTCATGAAATGTGACATTTTTTTTAATATTTTTGTATATGCAAAGTCATTAATCTACCTATAAAAGATTAATAATCTCTTTGATCATAAAAATTATAAAATAGTGAGAAATTTTAATCAATGAAGTTTGAAACCTAACACATGAATAATGATATTGAATAGTAAGTTGATATGATTATTTAAATACAAGAAAATAAAAATATTATATCAAATTACATATCACGAATTATAAGCCAATGTCTAATTGTTGAAACTAAATTATAACTAGATAAGAGACTAGATTATAAAAAAAAATAGTTTAAGATCTAATTAAAATTTTTCAAAATAATTCATAAAGCAAATAATATATAACCTATAATTAAATTATGTGTCTATTTTGATATTATAAGTATTTACATTTTAAATTATTTATATATAAGAGTTTATACTTATTCTTTTTGCCAAACTCATGAAATATTATGATGGACCCTGAATTCGATCAATAAAAGTTGCTTATCTTCTACTAGAGTTAATAGCAAAATGCAAAAAGAAAGATACTAACATATTTTTTTAGTATTGACTTGGAAAAAATAATTGAATGTCAATAGAAGTTTTGTTGAATATTGAAAAAGAATGGCGTTCCCATTATTTATATTTGAGCTATACAAAGCATGCGTGATGGGGGTAACCTCTAGTTTGATGTGCTTAAGGATCACACGAAAATTATGCGTTTTGTAGATGATATGTTAATTCTAAACGTTAATTGTGAAGATAGACACCGGAAACAAAAATGTTTTTGTTTGAGTAGGAACAAGACAAAATATAAGTAGTAATTGTAATTTTAGAATGTAAAAGTTGAGAAGACATTATACTAGTTTCTAAGTTTAAGTATTTGAGATTGATATTATAAAATAATAAGGAAATTAATTAAGATGTCACATATATGTACATGTTAGATGGTTAAGATAAAAAAAAAATTTTATTAATATTAAATATAGGAGGTCTATTAATGGAGTTTTCTTCGGGAAATAAAAAATTTGATGAGGTCACTTTTTTATTCTTGAAGTTTTTAAGCCTTATACAAGAAATCTGCTCTTGATACCACTTGTTAGTCAAATAACCTCGTATAACTTAAGAGGGGGTGAATTAAGTTTTCCAAATTTTCTTCTTATAAAACTTTTCCGAATTACTTTCTTACAAATTCAATTCCTTAGATAAATTTATATATAAAGAATGAATGATGATGCAAACTACTCAATTACAATTAATAACAAGTAATTAAAAAGTGTAGGAAAAGAAGAATTGCAAACTCAATTTTATACTGGTTCGGCCAATCCTGCCTACGTCCAGTCCTCAAGTCTCTCACTTGAGATTTCCACTAATAATCTTATAAATCTTACAAGACTTGAATCCTCCAACACCTCGAAACTCCTTTTCCTTGTGTTGAGATTCAAAAATCAACAAGGAGAAAAACCATTTCTCCTTCACAGATCCAATGATTAATTTGGAATTACAGAATAACTCTCTTTTAAGAGTAGATATACACTTTTATGATCTTAATGAACTCTTTTAGAATAATACAAATGAATTTAGCCAAGATGTTTTTGTATATGACTTTTTCATAATTGAGTTCGTAAACTTCTTCTGAAAAATTATAGGTATTTATAGACAATTGTTTCTTAGATTGTGTCTTTTCATGAAGAGTTGTAACTCTTTATAATTTTTCAGAAAATATACTCTGGTAATCGATTACAAGACTTGGTAATCGATTACAACGGTTTTAAGTTCAAAATTTTGAAACGTTGTATCTTTTAAATTCAAATTTTTGAAGTTTTCTCTTCTAGTAATCGATTACAAGGTCTGGTAATCGATTACTAGAACACATTTTGTATTCAAAATATGAACTTTGAAGTTTCCTTGTTCTGGTAATGGATTACAAGGTCTGGTAATGGATTACCAGAACATATTTTTGCATTGTTTAAAAAACTTTTATGTAGAAAACTTCATATCAATAATTTCTTTTACAAATCTCTTTTAAGAAATGATTTGAACTATTCTTTAAAGCTTTTGTTAAGTCTTTCAAAAAAAATTTACTTCCTTTCAAAAGATTTAAAACTTGCTTAAATTTAAAGAGATTAATTTGAAGTTTTTAAAAACTTATTCTTAAGGCCAAGCATACTTGCAATTCTAAAAGATTCTTTTACATTCTTAGCTAAGTTAACAAGATTTATCTATGTAACACTTGAGATCTTGTTTTTGCATCAACTTACTTTAGCTCAACCTTAATTCTTCTTCAATGCCTTATAATCACTTTACCATCATCAAAATATTTGTGCATATTTTCTTCCACAATTTGTGACTACAAAGTACCTACTAAGTTTAAAAGCGAGATATATCATACTACATTACTACTGTAAAAAAAAATAATATACCTTGTGGTAATGAATGTTAGATTTTGTTGTGGTAATGAATGTTAGATTTTGAAGGAAGTAGAAATAAGTGTGTTAATACGGATAAGTAATGACACAAAAAAAGGAAAAAGAAAAAGATACAAAATTATTAGTGGTTATGATTAAACACTTAAAATTTATATACATTCAAGTGACACTTCTTATTTCTCTCTTTTTATGTCACATTTTCAATAATATTTATCTTTTTCTCCTTTTATTTTTTTTTAAATATTTGTTGAGATGCTCATATACATACATGTCTTTCATTGGAGTCTAGGGATATAAGCATGTTAGGTTCGACCGAGTTTGGATAAATCTATTACCCGATTCAATCAAAATTTAACGAGTTGGATTGAGTCGGATTTATATAAAAAAAAATTTTAAAATCCAATCCAACTCAACTCAATCACGAACATGTTGGGTTGGATTGAGTTGGATTAATCAGATCAACATAATTATATTTATTTATTTTTTTTATAAAAATTTAAATATTTAAAATAGATGTAAATCATTTGATACATAGTTGCATATTCAATGTTATCATCCTATAAAGAAAACAATGATAAAAATTAAATTCAAAAATAAATTTATTAATTTGTTACATTATTATCAACTAAAAAAATCAACATTAATTAATAAAAAATAAAATTTAAAATAAATATATTATATTGTTATAATACTAGCAACCTAAAATACAAAATTTAATACTAAGTAAGAGTGACAATGAGTATTGTTCTGAGTAAATGATCATTCAAACATAATAATAATAATAATAATAATAATAATAATAATAATAATAATAATATGTGATCGGGTTGGGTCAGATTGATAACAGATTGAAAACACAAAACTTGTTATCCGACTCGTATAGTATCGGGTTGAGTTGGGTTTAACCTAAACATTGTTAAAATTCTATCCAAACTCATTGGATTAGTTTGGTTTATTTCGGTTTACAGGTTATCCATACCCGCTTACACTCCTATTGGAGACTCTCCATAGGTATGATAATAAATTTATTTTAATCATCTTTTAAAAATCTCTTACTAATAAAAATATTTTGTGTGTTTATAAATTTATTTCTATCTTCTTATTAAACTTTAATTGTATCCTAAAAATATTAATAGCACGTGATACATTTTTCCACACTATTATATATGAAATTATATCATCGTGATACTTATTGAGGAAAAGATAACATATCATTGAACATATTGAACGTGTAGGAAAGTTGTTATACATGTGGATTGCATTGCTTTTAACTCTATGAAAAAGTTTAAAAGAAAACATGAAAATATTGAGAAATTTTTTTTATTGAAAAACTTTAATAATAAATAATATCTTTTGAGAATTTGATTTTAACCGGCTTCAATCACATTATGTGGTGATCGATGTACCTAGCTATTTCCACTTGGTAATACAAGGCTATTGTTGTTAGTTGTTGATATTGCTCGTAAATGAATTTGAGCTTTCATTTTTTAGGACTAGAGTTCGTGCTTTCCTGTGTCACCATTAGCCAATATTAAAAGACAATTGTTATAATATTTCAACCCTTTATATAATACCTAAGTGGGCACATCAATTTCAGGCGAGGCCTTAGTTGTTTGATTTTTGTCACTTGTCTCATTTCGTACGACACCATTTAATACAAGATGTTGCATTTGGTTTGAACCTCTATCCCAATGGTCTCTAAGCTGAGAAATTATTACATGAATTTGGTTTTAAGTCAAACTTTATATAATGATATGATAAATAGTCAATTTTTAATTTAAAAAATAATTAATAAAATTTGATTCTAGATTACTTTAAATTAATCAAAATTAAAAACACATGATTTCGGACCATACCATACAAAAGTAAAGCTGATAAAAAAGGGTTATTCCTCCTTACAAGACCAGTCCTAATTATGACATGCTATAGGGACAGGACATTACACAAATAGTACTATAGCATCAGAAACTAGACTATTATTGTTTTTCTTTTTACTAAGAAAATCTATATAATTCATATCTGAATATTATTTTTTCTCGGGGAACGTAAATTACGGAAGAATAAATTTTTCTTCTTCAAATAATATATATATATATATATATAATAACATATATCTTATAGTAATATAATATTTATTATTTAAAAATTATTTATATATATATTATAGATATAATATTAATGATATATTATTAAAAAATATAGATACATATTATAATAATATATAATATATATTAAATTTCATTCAAAATTAATATTAAAAATATTTTTAAATTATATAAAAAATAAATTTATATTTATATTTATATATTTTATATCAATACTGACTTAAAGTTACTATATATAATATTTTTTTTATAGTGTGATAATATATATGAAGAATTCAATTATCTACTCACTATTGTTTTAGTTTCTACACTATTCTTTCTTTTCGTGTCCCTACATGCTCCTTTAAAGGTTTTTTTAGTGACATGTCGGTGGCTGCAGATAAAACTCGTGGTTGATCCAGTGGCTTATATTGTTGGCGAAATGATGACAATAGAATTAAAGTAGCAGTAACCTTTGTACAAATTGGATACATGTAGGACACATTATAGTTGACGAATCTGGGACTGATGCAAATGCCATACAACAAGCAACTATCAATGTTTACATTCACGTGGGCGTCGTATATCCATTCATGTGGGCACCATCTTTAGAACACGATTAATGGTAGAATTATCGGAGAGCATGATCGATAATATGAATCACAGAAAATAAAATAGAGTTTTATATTTATATTTTTAAAAAAAATCCTTTTTCCCCCACTGAAGCAAAACACATGGCAGAGGTAAAAAAAAAAAAAAAAAAAAGTGTCTCTAAAATGTGAGATTGATGTGACATTGAAGAAGTAAATTGGCTTGGTAAAATGAAGAGAGAAACTTTGAAATTTGAATAGAAGTAGTAGTAGGAAAAATTTTAAAAAATATATATATATATTGTTTTTCTTCTTCACGGTACGTATTATAAATATGCCGGACACGATTCTATTGGAGTTCAGTAAAACGTAAGATCTTGTCCTTTTAAATTTATAACTGAACTATATATTAAAAATTTAAACTTATACCACTAATTAATCTGGATTAACCTTGTGTCAGTTCATACATGTGTTTTTGTTTTAAAGTTGTCTATATTTTCTCTTTCTTTTTTCTTCATTTTCTCTCTAAACAAATAAAAGAAATTTCATCACAATAACTATCGGCTTTTCTCTCTCTATTTCCTTTCTTCTCATCTAAACATATACCATAATAATTAATTGTCATATTTTTTTTTCTATAGAATTAAGTGTTTATTTTCTATGAAATAGAAGTGGGAGTGGATGATGATATTCTTATCTTCAAAATTATGTTAGTCATTGTATGGCCACCTCGTTTTGTTGGCTGAGTCGTTTGGTTGTGTCAATCAATTGTTATATCTTAATGGCAAAGCACCAACATAATCGAGCATCGCATTAATCATGCTCATATATTATATAACCTGATTTTTGTGTGCGTGCAATTGATATTGATAATACAATGATACTGCATTAAACCTTGATTATATATTGTATATATACATGTGTCAGCACTAGCGGTACCACTTCACATTGCTATCATGCTTACTTTGGCAACCACATTGTATGGCACATAAATGGGCTACATAGAACACAAGGTAAAGCAGTATTGTCCTGGTTCTGATCCATATACTTTTTGGCCTAAACCCTAGACCATTCTATTAAGACACGCGGTTCACATGATCATCAAAATTGTGTATCAATTTAAGTGGTTAGTGTTCTCTCTACGTTAATGACCCACTTCAAAAGACTGAAATTCAATTGGAACAAAACGAAGAACAAGTGCACAATGCTAGATATGTTTAGTGATGTAAAAGTACTGAACCTAGCCAGCACTAATTTCTGCATGTTGGTCTTCAACATATCTATGAAGGGAATCTTCAAAGATGATAATTATTTATTCATTTGACCCTTTCTAAAGTTTTGATGCGTTTCTTTGAACAATTATAGGCAGTTATAATGCCTAGTTAATTTGGGCCATTTCTTTGTCTAATACCAAAAGACGTATATGGAAAGTATCGATATTCTTTTATGTATTATCTTTTATTGCCAACACGTTTAAGCGATATAAACATAAAGGGCACAATTGTGATTTTACGAAGCCTTAATCAGCATTTTAATGAGATAATCCAAATCGGTTCTGTTCCTGTACTAGGAGACACATCTTACTAATCACTTAATTATCATGATCTCAGCTTCTGGTCGGGTCTTCGCTCTACGCAGTCCGAGGCGGAGGGGTGTATTTGCAAAACACACTCCGACGCTCAAGTCAATAAAGGATCGGCATATTAAATGTGGTGGTTCAATTGAATTACGTACCTTATTAGGGGTCTATTTATACTAGTTGTATATGGGCCGTAATTAGGGAATGAGCACCGAAAATTTAGAAAATTAAACCAATGTATTAGGTAAATTAATCTTATCTTTAATTCGCATGGCCTGGTTCCTTATCGTCAAGTATGCCAACCTTCTGGGCCGACTTGCCAAGTCAGCCAAGTCGACCACCTTAGTGGTACTTGGTCGAGTCAGTCGCCTTAGCTATACTAGGCAACTTGGTGTCCTTCCAGTATAGGTTCCTTATTAAGTAACCTGACTTCGGAGAATTGTTGGTCTTCGCATAACATATAATGAAAATTATACTTTTATACGTAAAAATTAGAATGATTAATTTCAATCTTCGATTAAAATAAATTGTTTAAATTAAAATAATTATTACAAAAAACAAAATCATCATTGTAATTGTTATTACCACCGTGATTAATATATACTACCACTATAACAACCACCACATCATAATCATCGTTGTCATCACCATTGCGTTGTTATCATCATTATTATTGTCATTACAATCATTATTACAATTGTCACCACCACTATTACTTTTATCATTATTACCACCACACCACTATTGATGTCACTAATGCAAAAATTGGATTTAAAATCGGAGTTTTAAGATCGGTTACAAGGTAACCGATCTTAAAAGTGACGCGGTGACAATTTTGTAAATAATATGAACACTTTTAAGATCGGTTAAAATTTAACCGATCTTAAAAGCACTTTTAAGATCGGTTATAAAAGAACCGGTCTTAAAAGTACTTTTAAGATCGGTTCTTTTATAACCGATCTTAAAAGTGCCACTTTTAAAATCGGTTCTTTTATAACCGATCTTAAAAGTATCATTTTTAAGATCGGTTCTCTCATAACCGATTTTGTATGTAGTATACAAAATTGGTTCTTGATTAACCGATTTTAAAAGTATCGTCAGAAATCTTTTATATTCCCCTCCATTCTCATTTTCTTTAATCTCTCTCATTTTCTAAAGTCTCCAGGTAAATTTTGTTTTCGTTTTCGTCTGCTTATGTTCTTTTTGTCTCTTTTTGTTTTTTCATGCTTTTCTCGTCTCAATTTTCATTGTAGATTAAGTTTGGAAAAATTTTGAAGCTGGAACGGCCCGTTCTGCAAATAGAACGGGCCGTTCTCCAGGTAGAACGGGCCGTTCTCCAGGTAGAACGGGCCGTTCTCCAAGTAGAACGGGCCGTTCTCTAGGGAGTACGGGCCGTTCCAGTATGATCAAAAGGCCTAAAAGTTCACTTGGAGAACGAGCCGTTCTCCATGGAGAACGGGCCGTTCTCCAAGGAGTATGGCCCGTTCTCCAAGTGAACTTTTAGGCCTTTTGATCATACTGGAACGGCCCGTTCCGGATTTAGAACGGGCCGTTCTAGTTTAATTTTTTTTCACAATTCGACTTTTAAGATCGGTTATAAAACAACCGATCTTAAAAGTTAACTTTTAAAATCGGTTGTTTAACCGATTTTAAAAGTGTAACTTTTAAAATCGGCTCTTTCAAAATCGGTTACAGAACCGATTTTAAAAGTAAAAAATAACCGATTTTAAAAGTCTTTTTTCCACTAGTGTGTCACCACTCTCACACCATCATACTATAATAAATGTTACACATAGTATTATGCAAAAAATGTTAATATAAATACAATATATGTATATATAAATCAATTTGACATATAAATACATATAATTTAATAACATATATTGTGTCACTATAATATATATTTATACTTTTTAATAATATATTAATATATATTATATTTATAATGTATGTAAAAATAATTTTTAGTAACAAATATTATATTACTGTAAGATTTGTGTTACTATATGATAATTTTGTTGTATTGTCACTACTATCACAATTACTAGTATCATCACCAACTCACCGCAATTATCACCAATGTCATCATTATCATTATCACACCACTACTATTGTTATCACCATCATTACACCATGTTCATCATTGTTCTCTCCACCACTATCGATAATAGTGGTAACAATAGTGTAAGAGATAATGACTATGGTGGTGTGACAATGGTAATTCTAGTGATATCAATGGAGGTATTAACAACCACAATATTATGTTTTAATTTTTTCTTTATTATTTTAAGCAAGTATTTTAATTTAAGTCATTTATTTTAATTTAATGGTTGAAATTGATCTTTCTTATTGTTACATAAAAATGTACGTCATTCTCATAATAAACATAACTCTAACTTGGTAATATATTTCTTTCAAAATAGAAGTGAGTATATATTAGCAAACCGCACAAACATTAGTTAGCATGTATACACACTTATTTTTAGTTATATACGTTAACAAGTATGACAAGACAAACTTAATGACTAAAAGGAGATCCCTCTATATGTCCAACCTTTAGCATGGACATGTCCACACTTCATACAACAAATACCTAATACTCTTTGTGACTCTAACGCTTAGCAAGTTACTTGTCCACTTAGCGAAGAATAGAGCCAAATTCCATTCCAATGAGAATCTCGAACTTAACATGGAAAATTCCAAACATAAAACAAATTTAGGAGTTTTCGTTTTAAAGAAAAAAACTCTTTCTTAAGGTGCTTCTTTCTCTCAATTTCCCCCGATTAATACGCATTTGCCTCAATTCATTATACACAAATCATATTAAAACATATTGTCAATCCAAAACGTCATCACAATAATCTCAAATCATAATCTAGGTAAAATCAAATCACAAGTCCAATTCTAATGAGCCCTAAAAGAGTTAATAGCCCAATTAATACGCATTTGTCTCAATTCATTATACACAAATCGATCATATTCAACATATTGTCAATTCAAAACGTCATCACAATAATCCCAAATCAACGTCTAGGTATAATCAAATCACAAGTCCAATTCTATTGAGCCCTAAAAGGGTTAATAATAGTAGGAAACTATAGGAACCAAACATATAATGGCTAATTTAATAAGTTTTTTTTAAAAAAAAAAATTTATAGTTAGAGATCAAATTAATAATTCGTAATAGGGGCCAAATTATGTTTAAATTATTTTCAAATACTTAAATTAATATGTTTGAAATTAATAATATAACCTCAATTATTTCTAGTTTTAAGTAAATATTTATTGCATTTTAATTAATCTAAAATTTGAAGAAAATAATTCAAATAAGTTTTAAATGCAACCCTATTAAATGAATAGTGTTAAGTCAAAAAACGATTTTAAATTCCTCATGTTTTATAAACTTTAATGATAATAAACACTATACTTTTTAGTAAGAAAATGTGTTATATAAGTCTTATTTCAGATTGAATAAGGCGAAGTAACGTCTATAAAAAGAAACAAATCAGATGAAGCATACAAACTATTTCTGACGATCATTATTTATTGTGATTGACGAATTTAAATATTCAAATGAATGTTTTATACCTTAACAAATCAAAAATTGTTGTCTTAGAACTCACATTCTGTTAAAAGTGTATAAAGCATGAAGAGTAGCAGAACAAAAGACAAAGATCTCAGATTTCACGGAAAAGGTGTTGAAAAAGGACTACATTCTCACATACATGCTGACTTTGCTTCTTATTGTTTCTGCTTTGCTACTCTGCTTTGATAAGTAGCTTGATCTACTAAAGATAATGAATATGTTTAGGTGAAAGATATTATTTGAAACATTTAATGCACCAATAGATACTTCCCCTCTCTAAAGATTAGATGAAGGAGTAAGACGAACCAATTCTACGAATCAAACTCAAGAAGTTGCAACGGTTATTTCTCTCAAAGATACTATATAAGAAGCTCTGAAACTTAGAAGAATTATATACAAAAACATAGAAGCACGATATAGAGAATAGAAGTGTAAATATAGAAAAATAGTTTGTACTCATCTCTTAAAAATTCTTCTTCAAGAGCTTTCTTGTACTAAAACGATTTGTTGTAATCACGTATAAAAGAGACAACAACTGCAATCTTGTAATACCTTTATAACCATTGTTATAACGTAGAGCTTGGGAAGACTTGTCTGTAAAAGAATAAAGGCCTTTTGGTCATGATAAATATAAAATAAATAAAAATTATTGAAATAAATTTTAAAAAAACTATTTATCAAAATAAATTGTTTTGGACACGTCAGAGAGAGATAGATTAGAAGAAAACGTCAACACTGATGGCGAATTTGATGTACAATAAAAGACGCCAATAGCATTAACGTCATTCATGCAAAAAAATTTAAACATAAAATGTCAGTAACTTTGACGTTTTGCATACATCTCTCTCACATTCTGCAGTATCTGTTCTCTCTGCATGTGTTGTGCAATGTCTCTGCATGTGCTCCGTCGTGATGTTGTTTGCATTTGGTTTCGTGGTGGAGCACATATCCTTTAAAAATTTCTTAACAAGTAAATGTATTTTAGAAAGCCTTATCAAGCTTATATATAAAAATTAATTTAAACCATAAATTTTATATTAAATTATATATTGTGAATTGAAAATTAAATGACGATGTGTACTAATAACGATTAACGACCATTTAGCCGCAATTTCTTTTTTTCTTTTTTTAAAAGAAAAGAAAAAAATGGAAATTGAAAAGGGGCGAGGGTTGAAAAAAATGGATATTAAATTAATACAAGACTTTTCAATTTCCATTTTTTTTCTTTTCTTTTAAAAAAGAAAAAATAAATTGCGGCTAATTGGTCGTTAATTGTTATTAGTACACACTGTCATTTAATTTTCAATTCACAATTGTTCCGGCCAAAGGGTGGACTAGGGTTTTTTCCTAGATCAAGCCTCTGAGCCAGAACATTCAAAAGTGTAATCTGCCTTCTTAGTCTTAGGGTTTTAGGTTTTATACTTTCTTGTTCATGGGCCTCATGGGCCCCGTGAATACGGGGATTTCCTTAACCGTTATCCTCTTGAAGATGCTTAGTGAACGCGGAGATTATAGATAAGGTTTTTATCGGAATTCTCCATACCGAGGGACCAGTCGGGTTTTTGCCGAGTGGGGTTTTATAGGCTGCTGAAATCGGATGGGGCCGAGTTGGTTCACACCAAAATGTCACTCGGGCGTAGACCGAGTGACCCAAAGAGAGGGAGTCGGCCGAGGTCATAGTCGGCCCATCACCAAAGAGAGGGTAGGGTCGGGTTTCGATCGGGATTATAACCTGTTAAGGGAAACAGGTCAGAAATTGGCCGAGACAGTACACTTGCCTTCCAGCCTTGAGCCTATGAGGCGAAAAGGCTAAAGCAACTGCCCCCTTCGAATCATCTCGGCAATAGGCCAAGAGTACGTATCGGGAATAAGCCGAGACGGTACACTTGCCTTCCAGCCTTGAGCCTATGAGGCGAAAATGCTAAAGCAACTGCCCCCTTTGAATCATCTCGGCAGTAGGCCGAGAGTACGTATCGAGAATAAGGTCAGAGTCATGGCATCATGTAGCATCATGGTTTCCCAGAACCTAATAAGACATGTCTCTTCACCTTACTCGAGAAGGGACATGTATTTATTGCAAAACCGGCGTTGCAGGGGTGTGAATGATGATTGTGCCACGTGGCAGCGCCTGTTACAAAAGTTAATGCAGTGGGCCCCCCTTTTTCTTTGGGTTAAGGGTTGCAAAGTACTACACGCGTTGTGACTCTTGGGTATTCCCTCCACGCGCGACCCTTGGCCTCTTATAAATAGGGGCTGCCTTTATTTCTTCTAACCCATTTGCATTTCCTTCCGCTTGCACTCTCTTCTCCGATGATATTTTCCCCCCTTTTCTTCGTTCCCTCACGGTGGTTCGCGACGGTCTTGTGGTGTTTAGAGAGGAAAAGTGGTGTTTGTGGGACCCTAGGTACGCCTACGTATTTATTGTGCTGTTTGTGCATCATTTTGGTTGCTTAGTTTATCTAGGTCTTTAGAAATCCATGGCGTTTCTAAATTATAAGGAGGCTTATAATTGGGTGAAAGACGACGTCTTGAAATGTGATTCTTGCATAAACTCCTGGGCCGCTATGGAGAGTTTCAATAGTGAGCATGTAGTTACTCGTGGTATTGACAACATCCTTGTTTGTGAGCCTTGCGTAGATAGTGAGCCCGTGTGTATAAGTTCGTCCTCTAAGCATTTTACATTTTGTTACGTTACCCTTATTTCCAAGCTTAAGGTGAGGTGGCCTCTAACCGAGTGCGAGAAGGGAGTCCTTAGGGCCTTGAATGTAGCCCCAACCCAATTTCACCCAAATAGTTGGGCCTTTGTCAGGGGTTTTGAAATCCTATGCACTGGACTCGGAATAACGCCGACAATGAGTAAATTTTTTTATTTTTTTGAAGGCCGAATAACCAAACGGAGTAGCTGGGTGTCCGTAAGTAGTGTGTCGGGGCGAGGGTTGTTGTCTCTTTTTCAGTCGTCGTCCTATAAGGACTTTAAAAGATCCTTTTTCCGCATTCGGTGCTTGCCCGACCATGAGGGTGTACTTGAGGGGTACCCTCTTTTCTGGAATAAAGAAACGACCTCTTTTGGTGGGCTGGATTCCGAGTCACTCCCCGAGCGCGACCGAGAGGATGTTAAAAAACTGGAGGACCTTAAAACCCTTTTCAACACCGCAAAACTCTTAGATCTAGAGAATAAGCCCGAAGAGTTGAAAATATATATAGGTACTGCATTGTTTTGATATTGATATTTTCTTTCTTGCTTTGCCTTTTTGCTCTTGTCATAAGTTGTTGATGTGTTTTTTGCAGAAAGGATGGCTAGCATGGGCACTCGCGAATTGATGAAGCTATGGAAGCAACAAAAGGCTTCCCAGGTTGCTGGGGTCGGTGAATCGGCGACCGAGAAGGTTGGTGAGACCGAGGGGCCAGTGGCAATAGTGAGGGGGGTCGGCGAGTCCTCGCACAAACGTCGCCGAGAGACCGAGAAGTCCATCTCGGTGGTTAATCTGGAAACGCTCATAGCTACCGAGATGGACAAAGGTGATACGGAGGTCCAATCGGCTGAGAGGACTTTGAGTGCGTGTCTCAGCGAAGATTGGGATCCGGTGGATCGCGGCGTCGAGCATGGTAACGTGTCGTCCTTTTGGGATGAGACACTACAAGAAAATGACGATTTTGCGACGGTTATATGGCCTACATTGCGACGGTTAGAACTGCCGCAAAGACAACATTGCGACGGTTTGGGAACCGTCGCAGAATTGTCCGTCACCAGGCAATTTTGCGATGGTTATCAGAACCGTGCGATGGTTATCAGAACCGTTGCACAAACCGTCGCAAACTTGAAATTGCGACCCTTTCATTAACTGTTGCACCAACTGCCTCTATATTAACATTGCGACCCTTTCATGAACTGTCGCACCAACTGCCTCTAAATTAATATTACGACTCTTTTTTTACCTGTCGAAAATTATAATTTTTTTCAATTTTAATAAATTTATTAATGTAACAATCCTCATATTTGGCCTCTCAAGGGTTCTATTTCACAATATTTCACTATTTAGCGTGTTTTATACTTTTATACTTACTTGTGCAATTTCTGGGAAACTTCCCAGAAGGTCACCCATCCCTGTACTACTCCAGGTCAAGCACACTTAACTGTGAAGTTCTGAAGAGTAGGCTACCGAAATGTATATGTATTGTCAGTATAACTTATACAAATTAATTCATTTAAGTTATCCTCAAATATACAATCTCATATTTGTACTATAATAATAATATATTATAATAATTTTATATTATGAATAATAATAATAATAATAATAATAATAATATATTTAGTTATTCTTTATTTATATGTACTTACTTTTATAATTAACATCTACTTATTTCTATTTAAAATTATAACTTAAATTATTTAATTTTATAATTTATAATGATAATATAATTTATAAAATTATAAATATTTATTTATTACATACTTATAAATTAAATTTTAATATTTTAAATAATAATTAATTAATTTAATATATTTATTTACCTTAAATCAAACATATAAAATTCAAAAAAATGTATTTATCCTTGTTTTATTTTCTAATTATCAACTATTAATAAAATACTAACTTAAAATCTCATCTAATTATATATAATATTCTCATATCAAATTTAAAAGCAGATATTAGTTATACAAAAATATTAAGATCATATAGTAAATTGTCAATAAGATTTTAGTTAAATAATTTAAAATAATTAATGTTTCAATTATATTGTTAATTAGCAAATAATTTATTCCAAAACTAATTAAATTTTTTATATTAATTATTAGTAAAATTTAATAACTTTTAAATTAACAATTAATTGGATCGATGAAATTCAACACACACCATGAGTTATTGAGCGGAATAACTTTACCAAGAGTTATTTTGTAAGTTATCTTAAATCAAACATATAATATTCAAAAAATGCATTTATCCTTGTTTTATTTTTTAATTATCAACCATTAATAAAATACTGACTTAAAATCTTATCTAATTATATCATAATATTTTCATATCAAATTTAAAACCAGTTCTTACATTTTCGAAAAATATAAATTTTTCTGAAATATTCCATCAATAATATAGTTTTTCCTACAAAACATTTCTCATCGAAAATATAATTTTTTCGACAGATTGAATTTAATTTTATAAGAAATCATCTTCGATTAATATAACATTTTGTATATATGATTTAAGAGTAAAAGATTTTCAATTTAACGGTTGAATTTACAAAATTCACATTTAATATAAAGTTATTGAGCGTCATAATACTTAGTGAAAGTTACACCGATATAATTATAACATCCTATATTATATATATATATATATATATATATATATATATATATACAGGGACGGATGCACGTTTGAATAGTGGGACACTTGCCTCCACTACTATTTGACATATACATAATTTTTTATCTAAAAAATAATATATTTTAAAAAATAAAAATTATATTCTAATAAAATAAAATATAGATTTTGAAAAAAATATTTATTTATTTGATATCTGTCAAATTTTTGAAAGAAATTAATTCTCATGTGATAAAAAAAAATTTCTTAATAATGAATTAATTTTTAAAAAAGTTTAATTATAATATATATATTGATATATATATATATATATATATATATATATATATATATATATATATGTCTTAATATTCACATATATAATGTAATATATTAAAATAAATAATTTTTTGATAAAATAAAATTTGTCCATGCATGTTTATCTTTTGTGTTTTTTATTTATTGTATACGTTGATTGAAAAAATCAAAATAGTAAAATTATATATATTAATTAAAAAAATCAAAATAAGAAAAATCTGAAGATTTATGTTCCATTTAGAATTGTTATTATAAGATATATTTTAAAATAAATTATCATCTAAAAATATATATTAGATATTAAAAACATATTTATATCATAAATAAATTAAACTGGATTTTTATAAAATTTAACATATTTATTTTTATATTTTTAATAGTGTTATAAAGATGGAATTTAAAATAAAATTTATAAAATTTAACATTGTAAATTATTCAATAATATGTGATCTGATAACTCAAAAATTAAGTTATAAAATGATAATTATATTTATTTATATACTCTAACACATCTTACATACAAGATAAATTCATAAGTTTGTTGAAAGATAAATTTATATTCTAGTCACGATTTTGAAATTATATAAAGAAAAAAAAATCGTGTACCTCATGTTAAAGGAAATATATATAAAATTGTTAATAAAATATAAGTTTATTAAGATAATATACATAATACTTAAAAAAAATTAATTTTAATAAAAAAAATTGACTTGTAGATTGCGACGGTTTATAGTAAACCGTCGCAATGCTGAAAATTTTGCGACGGTTTATGACTAACTGTCGCAATGTTAAAAAAAAGTTGCGACAGTTTATGATTAACTGTCGCAATCTTCAACAAATTTTGCGACGGTTTATCATAAACCGTCACAATGTTCGACAAATTTTGCGACGGTTTACGATAAACTGTCGCAATGTTGAACAATTTTGCGACGGTTTTTGATAAACCGTCGCAATGTTAAACAAATTTTGCGACGGTTTATCATAAACCGTCGCAATGTTCTACAAATTTTGCGACGGTTTACGATAAACCGTCGCAATGTTGAACAATTTTGCGACGGTTTTGAAATTCAATCACTCATCCCATATTCCCCAAACCGACTTACTTGATGGAGATAAGGGCGACTTAGAGAAGATGAGTGCCTTTTCAATCACCAAAGGGGTTGAGTCGCTGACCAATCGGCTGTCTGCACTTTCGCTCGTCAACGAAGATAAAATACGTGGGATGGTCCGAGAGATCAAGCTTCAAGGGAAGAAGATTAATTCCCTTGAGGAGAGCATGAAGAAAGGAAAAGCCGATCTCCAGTGGGTGGCGTCCGAGCGCGACAAATTGCTCGAGGGTTGGCGCGCTTTTGATGAGGAGAGAAGAATTTTGGTGGCCGAGAAGTTAGCCATAGAGAAGGATCTCGAAGAGACTCGCCTAGCGCGAGATAAAAGTGCTGACGCCGCTCTTGTCTTTGAGAATGAACTATCTTCGGCGAAAGCGGAGATTGCAAGGTTGCAAGCCGACCTCCACGCTACCCAGATGGACTTGTTGAAGAAGTTTATGCAGGGTTTCGACGCCGCGAAAATGCAAGTGAAGTTTCTCCACGCCGATGTCGACCTTGGAGGCCTCGGCTACTTCAAGGAAATTGTTGATGGTGAACTCGTGGATCCCCCAGAAGAAGATTGATCTTGTTCTTGGAAACTTATGCCTTCCTTTATGCTTTCTAATTACTGTTGTGTTGCTTGAAAACTTTTGTCATACTATTTCAAGATGCTTATGAAGTATGTTTTCTTTTTCTTTATTTTGGCTTGTTATTATCGCCCAAATTCCGAATTCGAGAACCAATGAAAAAATGTTCTAAGTTAAAATTGGGTTTTTAAACCATCGCAGTCGTCCAAATTCCTACTCAATCATAGTGGAAAATTTTCTAAGTTGAAAAATAAGATTTGATCATATAAATCACCAAATTTTCGATTCAAACATAAAGTTGAGGATTTTCTAAGTAAAAAGTAAGATTTGTCCCAATAAATTCCCCAAATTACGACTTGAGCATAGTGACAAAAATTTTTCTAAGTTAAAAATTGAAGATTGGCACAAGTAGTCATCCACATCCCGATTGGAACGAAGTGACCAAATTTTTCTAAGTTAAAAATTGAAGATTGGCATAACTAGTCGCCCAAATACCGAGTAAGAAAGAATATAATTATTCAAAATTTAAAGTGACGTTTGAATCATGTTTCACCTAAAAATCCGAGTAAGAAAAAGAAGATAATTATTCTAAGTTGATTCAAAGGTTTTGAACCATGAGGAATCAACCAAATTCCGATTATCGTCTCAAAAAACAAAAAGGATTCGAATTTAAAATTGAAGTTTTTGTACCATAAGGAATCGCCTAAATTCCGATTAAAATTTCCAAGGAACCAAAAAGATTCTGAGTTCAAAATTGAAGGTTTTAAACCACGAGGAATCGGCCAAATTCTGATTAAATTTCCAAGGAACCAAAAAGATTCCAATTAAATTTTCCAAGAAACCAAAAAGATTCTGAGCTCAAGTTTGAAGGTTTTAAACCACGAGGAATCGGCCAAATTCCGATTAAATTTCCAAGGAACCAAAAAGATTCTGAGCTCAAGTTTGAAGGTTTTACACCACGAGGAATCAGCCAAATTCCGATTAAATTTCCAAGGAACCAAAAAGATTCTGAGTTCAAATTTGGTTTTTGAATTAGGTCTCGCCCTAATGCCGAGTTAGGAAGAAAAAGAAAATTCCAAGCTAAAAGTGACGTTTGAATCAAGTGATTGCCTACAGGCCGATTCAAAACTTCGTGCTGAAAACTTTTTCAAAAAAGGAACTTGACCAAGTAATCGGTCATACGCTGACTTAGTGTGATGAGTAAAAATTTTGAGTTAAAAATGCTCGTGGAAAATTTTCTAAGTAAACATGAAAAATTAAATTGCCTGTCGCCCAAATTCCAAACCGTAAAAAACAAGTGGAAAATATTCTAAGTTATAAAATTAAATTTGGCAAAACCGGTTGGCCAATATGGTGATCGCCAGAATTCTGACTAAGGAGATGTGAGGAAATTCACCAAGTTAACAAGCTTAAATTAGAGTAGTCGGTCAAGTTCCGACTAGGTTGCCTCGGGTCGCCGAAATATGGGCTAGAGTCACCGAAATCCCGACTTGGAAAATGTAAAAATTCATCAAGTTAAAAAGCTTCAATTAGAGTAGTCGGTAAAATTCCGACTAGGTCGCCTTGGGTCGCCGAAATACCGACTTCAAAAATGTGCGAGAGAAATGCATCAAGCCAGCGCGTCTAGCGAGTTATTTATACTCGCCCAATCGGATTTTGACCGATCAATCACGAGTTTGTCTTCGAGTTATTTATACTCTCCTAGTCAGACTTTTGCCGATCAATCACGAGTTTGTCTTCGAGTTATTTATACTTGCCCAGTCGGACTTTTGCCGATCAATCACGAGTTTGTCTTCGAGTTATTTATACTCGCCCAGTCGGACTTTGCCGATCAATCACGAGTTTGTCTTCAAGTTATTTATACTCGCCTAGTCGAACTTTTGCGATCAATCACGAGTTTGTCTTCGAGTTATTTATACTCGCCCAGTCGGACTTTTATCGATCAATCACGAGTTTGTCTTTGAGTTATTTATACTCGCCCAGTCGGACTTTACCGATCAATCACGAGTTTTTCTTCGAGTTATTTATACTCGCCCAGTCGAACTTTTTCCGATCAATCACGAGTTTGTCTTCGAGTTATTTATACTCGCCCAGTCGGACTTTTGCCGATCAATCACGAGTTTTGGTGCCTTTAAAATAGCGCATGTTAGAAGTCATATAAGAAGCAATATGGGATGATATTATTAGAATTGAGAAATTATTAGTTTGGGGTGCCTCGTTAAAAACCTTCTCAGCAAAAACCCCTCTCGTTTTTACGGGGAAAAAATACTGAGTTAGGAAAAGAGTGCACCTAATACAAATGGAAAGTGAGATTAACTATAATAGAAGCGTAAGTTCGCAGCGTTCCACGTTCTCGGTATCATCCCTCCATCCAAGGTCCTCAGTCGGTAAGCTCCTTTGCCGACCACATCATCAATTTTGTAAGGGCCGACCCATTTAGGTGACAACTTGTTCCTCATCTGAGTTAGCTGAGCGTGTAACATTGTTAAAAAAAAAAAAGAGGCTGATTCAGTAGCCCAGAACAGGACGTTCCCAAACTGGAACGGGCCGTTCCAAACTACTGAATTGAACTACATATTGTAGTTGAGAACGGGCCGTTCTGGGAAGGAGAACGGGCCGTTCCGGAGGGAGCACGGGCCGTTCCAGAGGGAGAACGGGTCGTTCCAGAGGGAGAACGGGCCGTTCTGGAGGGAGAACGGGCCGTTCCGGAGGGAGAACGGGCCGTTCTGGATGAGTCCCGGAACGGGCCGTTCTGATTTCAAAACGGGCTGTTCTGGGCGTGGATTTTGTGCGTGATCTGGGAGTTCAGAACAGGCCGTTCCGGTATCGGTACAGGCCGTTCTGGCCACTCCGGATTGCCTATAAATAGGGGTGAGGGGGTCGTGAGGAGAATTAGAGGTTCTAGAGAGAAGTTTTAGAGAGAAGGTCTTTGAGTCAGTGAGCTCCTTTTTCTCCCAAATTTCTCTATTTAACTCCTTTTCTCCTCTAGATCAATAACTCCTTCTATCTTTTCTTGAAATTCAGATTAGAAAGCTTGTTTTGGGAGGATTGAAGTTCTGAGTTGAGCCTCAAAGGGAAATTCTACTTTTGTTCAGTTTTTGGCTATCTGAGCCAATCTTCAGGTAAGGGAAGCTAGATTGTTTGCATGTGGTTGAATTTGTTAGTTTGGATGAGAGTTTTGAACTCTTTAAATAGGTTTAGTCCGGGCGCAGGTTGAGCGTGTCAGGCGTGGAAGAGCTTAGAGCTCTTGGGTTGGTGTTAGGCTAGGCGCGAGCTGACTGCGCCGATCGTGATTATATTTATAATAATTAATTTAAATTGATGCTTACGCATGTTTAAAGTCGAAGTTTAGATCCTGTATGTATGATATATGATGTATGGTGAGGTATGATTCATATGTATGCTTGTGATGATACGTATGAATGGTTGAATATGATATGAGTATGTTTATTGATCATAATGATTTATGATGTATGATTCATATGTAGAGGGATTGAGGCACGAGCTGAAGAGGGTCATAGTCCCTATGTCCATAGTGGAGTTTCCTGCCTTGGTTGAGAAGACAAAGATTGTTGAGAGTTTGGAGGGTGGTGGTAGCAGCGATAAGGCTGCTAGAGTTCAGGAGGGATCATCTGGGTCCAGGAGGGGAGGCCAGCAGAGGGGACCCTATGACAGACCTGTACAGTCTCAAAGATGAGCTGTTAGTAGGGGACCTCGTCCTGCTACTCCTCAGGGTGGAGCATCGTCAGTGCGGTGCTACAGATGTGGAGGAGCACATATGGTTAGAGATTGTTCCCTTCCGGGGAATGTTTGCTTCAGATGTGGTAGGCCAGGTCACATCTCTAGAGATTGTCAAACACCGCCGACTTCATCTGGGAGTGCCCCGAGGCCACCCAGACCTACAGCTGCGGGGAGAGTGTTTACATTATCAGGTGCAGAGGCTTCCACTTCATCAGACTTGGTGAAGGGGAAAGGGAAGGCAGCAGGTGAGGATGTTTTATTTTTGTTCGATTCTGGTGCCACGCATTCTTTCATTTCTGTTGATTGTGTGAAGAGATTGGGTTTGTCAGTATCTTCCTTGCATGTTAATTTGTCTGTGTCTACTCCGGCTTCAGTTTCTGTAGTGACGTCGAAGATGTGTGTGAGATGCCCGATAGAGGTGTCTGGTAGGAGGTTCCGAGTGAACCTGATTGTGTTGCCTATGGTGGATATCGACATAATCTTAGGGATGGATTGGTTATCTGCCCATCACATCCTTATAGATTGTGCTCGGAGAGAGTTGGTGTTTCCTCAGTTGGAGGATGAGGTGTTAGTATCAGTGGGTCAGGCTGAGCAGTTGATGAGGGATGGAGCTGAGTGCTTCATGTTGTTTGCAGCTTTGAGTATTAAGACAGAGAGAGCTATCGCTGGGATCGAGATTGTCAGTGAATTTCCTGAGGTGTTTCCAGATGATGTGCCAGGATTGCCACCCAGGCGTGATGTTGAGTTTAGCATTGATCTGGTACCAGGTGCAGGACTGGTATCAGTGGCTCCTTATAGGATGGCTCCAGCTGAGTTGGTAGAGCTGAAGAAACAGATTGAGGATTTGTTGGAGAAACAGATGGTGAGGCCCAGTGTTTCTCCTTGGGGTGCCCCGGTACTGTTAGTGAAGAAGAAAGATGGTGGGGCCCGTTTGTGTGTTGATTATCGGCAACTGAATAAATTAACGATAAAGAATAAGTATCCACTTCCGAGGATTGATGATTTGATGGATCAGCTGAGGGGAGCTTCAGTGTTTTCAAAGATTGATTTGAGATCTGGATACCATCAGATCAGGGTGAAGGAGAGTGATATACCGAAGACTGCTTTCAGGACTAGGTATGGTCACTATGAGTATGTGGTGATGCCTTTTGGTGTCACTAATGCTCCAGCAGAGTTCATGGATTACATGAATAGGATCTTTAGACCGTTCTTGGACAGATTTGTGGTGGTCTTCATTGATGATATTTTGGTGTATTCTAGATCATTGGAAGATCACCGTGAGCATTTGAGGTCGGTTTTGGAGGTGTTGAGAGAGAGACAGTTGTATGCCAAACTGTCCAAGTGTGAGTTTTGGTTGTCCGAGGTGAGATTTTTGGGGCATGTGATATCGGCAGAGGGGATTGCAGTAGATCCAGCCAAGGTGGAGGCTGTGATTCAGTGGGTGAGGGATCATTCGTCTAGTTAAATATCTTAGAATTTCTTATACCAAGGGATTAGGTTTGAATGAATTTAGTGAACTCAATGGCAATGGGTAATGGAATTTTTAGAAAGAATCAATAGGAATGCATAGGAGGGAGATTGATGAAATCAAATCCCAACCCTAGAGATTAGCTCTCCATTTTATAAGAAAATCACCAAATTACAAGTTGAGAGGTAGAAGAAGAAGAAGATCCTTTGAAGATTCGCGTCCCCACGAGCTCCAGAGTACTCTGTTTCTCTCCTCTCTCTGTTTTCTTTTTTCGTACAACTTGACACCTTATCTCTCTGTTTTTTTCTTATATATTAAAACAGAGTGAACAAGAGAGAGACGAATCCGCTCAGCGCCTTGAAACGGCTGAGCGGATTGGGAGTTCTTCACCATGAAGAAACCTCAAGGGATGAGCGCCTGAGATCCGCTGAGCGCTTTAGAGGCAGAGAGCACCCCTTGTTCCTGGATGAAATCTGCTGAGCGGATGGGACTGGCTGAGCAGATTGGAGGCAGAGAGCACTCCTTCTCCTCCAGGGGCCAATCCGCTGGGCGCTTTGAAGTGGCTGAGCGCCTTCAGTTTGGGAAGTTCTCTGACCTGAATCCGCTGAGCGCTTTAGAATGGCTGAGCCATTCTTCTCCAGGTTTCAAAACCTACAAAATAAGCACCAAGTTGGATCAAAGGCTTCCTATTCCCTGTACTAACATTAATCAAAAGCACCTCTTTGATTCTAAGCATATATAGATCAAAATAATATCAGTATGTACACAAAATGTGCTAGATAAGTGTCTCAAGTGAGTATTAAATCAAACTAATTAGACACTTATCAGCGTCCGATGACTGCTACAGAGATTAGGAGTTTTCTTGGGTTGGCGGGTTACTATCGGAGGTTCATTGAGGGTTTTTCTCGAATAGTAATGCCTTTGACTCAACTGACTCAAAAGGATCAGCCTTTTGTTTGGACGGACGCTTGTGAGCAGAGTTTTCAGGAGCTAAAGAGACGGTTGACCACTTCTCCAGTTTTGGTGTTACCTAACACTGGTGAGCATTTTGATGTGTTCTGTGATGCTTCTCACCAGGGGTTAGGTTGTGCGTTGATGCAGGGAGGGAGAGTAGTGGCATATGCTTCGAGGCAACTGAAGACCCATGAGAGAAATTATCCTACTCATGATTTGGAGCTTGCAGCTGTAGTATTTGCCTTGAAGTCGTGGAGGCATTATCTGTATGGTGCGAGATTCAGTGTATACAGTGATCACAAGAGTTTGAAATATCTGTTTGATCAGATAGAGTTGAATATGAGGCAGAGGAGGTGGATGGAATTTCTAAAGGACTTCGATTTCCAGTTGATGTATCATCCTGGAAAGGCGAATGTGGTAGCCGATGCATTGAGTAGGAAATCCATTCACATGTCGGCTATGATGATTAGGGAGTTGGAGTTGATTGAGCAGTTCCGAGATTTGAGACTAGAGGTGGAGGTTGTTCAGGATCACATTAGTTGTGGTATGATCACCATAACTAATGAGTTCTTGAAGCAGGTGGGAACTAAACAGTTACAGGACCCAGAGTTGTTAATGACTTTGGGATTACTTGGTACTGAGAGGGCAGCTGGTTTTGAGCTTGGTACAGATGGAATTCTCATATTTAGAGGTCGGATTTGTCTGCCTTGTGATTCAGAGTTGAGGAGAGCTGTTCTAGAGGAGGGACACATGAGTCGTCTTAGCATACATCCTGGTATGACTAAGATGTATCAAGACATCAAGAAATTTTTTTGGTGGCCTGGTATGAAGAAGGAGATAGCAGAGTTTGTAGTCGCTTGTCTGACTTGTCAGAAGGCGAAGATTGAGCATCAGAGGCCCGGAGGGGTTTTACAGTTGATGGAGATTTCTGAGTGGAAGTGGGATAGTGTCACTATGGACTTTGTGGTTGGATTGCCTAGGACAGCTAGGAACAGTGACTCTATCTGGGTGATTGTTGATAGGTTGACAAAGTGTGCTCACTTTCTTCCTGTCATCAAGAGGTGGTCCTTGGAGAGGCTTGCACAGTTATATATCCAAGAGATAGTACGGATGCATGGAGTGCCTTCCAGTATTATTTCTGACAGAGATCCAAGGTTTACTTCAAGGTTTTGGCAGACTCTACATCAGGCGTTGGGGACGAGATTGAGGTTGAGTTCTGCCTATCATCCACAGACAGATGGTCAGTCGGAAAGGACAATTCAGTCACTAGAGGATCTTCTGAGAGCTTGTGTGTTGGATCATCTGGGTAGCTGGGAGGAGGTGTTGCCATTGGTAGAGTTACCTACAATAATAGTTATCATGCGAGTATTGGCATGACACCTTTTGAGGCTCTATATGGCAGGAGGTGTAGGACTCCATTATGTTGGTATCAGGAGGGTGAGTCAGTAGTGGTTGGTCCAGAGTTAGTTCTTCAGACTACTGAGATGGTGAGACAGATTCAGGAGAGGTTGAGAGCTACTCAGAGTCGACAAAAGTCTTATGCTAATAAGAGGAGGAGACCTCTAGAGTTTGAGGAGGGAGAGCACGTGTTTCTCAGGGTGACACCTACTACTGGAGTGGGAAGGGCTATAAGGGCCAAGAAACTCACACCGAAGTTCATTGGTCCTTATCAGATCCTTCGTCGTGTAGGTCCGGTAGCTTATCAGTTGGCGTTACCTCCGATTCTGTCCAACCTGCATGATGTGTTTCACGTTTCACAATTGAGGAAGTACATCGGAGATCCGAGTCACGTGATAGAGATGGATGAGGTGCAAGTTAGAGAGAACTTGACCTACGAGAAGAGACCGGTAGCTGTGATTGATCACAAGTTGAAAGAGCTTCGTGGCAAGTCCATTAGCTTGGTGATAATTCTTTGGGATGCACCTACTGGTGAGGCAACCTGGGAAGAAGAGAGTCAGTTCAAGGAACAGTATCCATTCCTCTTTTCAGGTAAGCCTATTTTCGGGGACGAAAATTCCTATTTGTTGGGGAGTATTGTAACATTGTTAAAAAAAAAAAAAAAAGGCTGATTCAGTAGCCCAGAACGGGACGTTCCCAAACTGGAACGGGCCGTTCCAAACTACTGAATTGAACTACAAATTGTAGTTGAGAATGGGCCGTTCTGGGAAGGAGAACGGGCCATTCCGGAGGGAGCACGGGCCGTTCCAGAGGGAGCACGGGCCGTTCCAGAGGGAGAACGGGTCGTTTCGGATGAGTCCTGGAACGGGCCGTTCTGATTTCAGAACGGGCCGTTCTGGGCGTGGATTTTGTGCGTGATCTGGGAGTTCAAAACGGGCCGTTCCGGTATCGGTACAAGCCGTTCTGGCCACTCCGGATTGCCTATAAATAGGGGTGAGGGGGTCGTGAGGAGAATTAGAGGTTCTAGAGAAAAGTTTTAGAGAGAAGGTCTCTGGGTCAGTGAGCTCCTTTTTCTCCCAAATTTCTCTGTTTAACTCCTTTTCTCCTCTAGATCAATAACTCCTTCTGTCTTTTCTTGAAATTCAGATTAGAAAGCTTGTTTTGGGAGGATTGAAGTTCTGAGTTGAGCCTCAAAGGGAAACCCTAAACCCTAAACCCTAAACCCTAAACCCTAAACCCTCAAAGCTAGATTGTTTGCATGTGGTTGAATTTGTTAGTTTGGATGAGAGTTTTGAACTCTTTAAATAGGTTTAGTCCGGGCGTAGGTTGAGCGCGTCAGGCGTGGAAGAGCTTAGAACTCTTGGGTTGGTGTTAGGCTAAGCGCGAGCTGACTGCGCCGATCGTGATTATATTTATAATAATTAATTTAAATTGATGCTTATGCATGTTTAAAGTCGAAGTTTAGATCATGTATGTATGATTTATGATGTATGGTGAGGTATGATTCATATGTATGCTTGTGATGATACGTATGAATGGTTGAATATGATATGAGTATGTTTATTGATCATAATGATTTATGATGTATGATGCATTATTGCATGTGATGTCTTATGACATGAGTATGATTGTTGATCATGATGGTGGGCAGACCATTATGATGTATGGTGCATGATTGCATGTGATGCCTATGGCATGAGTCTAGCCTAGGACTTGAGGAGAGGAAAAATATTTTCGAACTGGAAGAGCTCACATAGAGTCTCTTGAGAGTGGTGCTTGGATAGGCCACTGATATATGAGAGTGGTGCTCTGGGAGGCCACTGGATTTGGGAGAGTGGTGCTCAGATAGACCACTGGGTTGGGTGAGTTTCCTCTAAGTCCTTAGCTAGTGTTGGAGCGGGGTATGAGGTCGAGGGTTATTCCCTTAACCAAGTACTCGGGAAGGTGCGTGGATCCTTGCGGATAGTCGATGGGCGAACTCCACAATTGACTTGGTTAATGCATGCCAAGGTCGTGGTAAGCCCGTACCCAGCTGTGCTATACCTGACGGTGGATCTGGACTTCCAAGTGTGTAAGTGAGATCATCTGAGTAAACCCGAGTGAGGATTATATATCCTGTTTAGCTGTGACCGAGCGGGCGCATTGGGCGTGAAAACGGTTGGGGTGGTTTCGGTAGGATGTAATGTCACTGATACAGCTCTATTATAATGGAGATCTCCTAGGTGTATGCGTGACGACACATTAGATGATTGATATGCATTGATATCTGTGATGAGATGCATTTATTGCATGATTATTAATATGATGAAGTGTGGTGTTTGACTTCATGTTTGATGAATGAATGATTGATTGAGATGAAAGGGTCCTCAAGGACAGGATTTGGGATGCATGTGTAATATAGATTTTATTCTGTACTTGTACTATTGATTTTTGAATTCTAGCTTACCCTTTTGTTTCCATGTGGTGGAACTGCGATGATCATACTTGGTATGGGAGCAGGTCAGGGATAGCTTGGAGTAGAGGTGATCGTTGTGAGACGGGGAGCTGAGTCTCGTGTTTTGAGTTACCATATTGGGTAACATTTTTTTTTGTATGTGCTTGACCGGCACTAAGGAATATTTTGGGATGACTGTATATATATGGTGCTATATTTTATATACAAAAACTTAATTATTTTGATCTTTATATTTATGCCTGTATGTATGTGTTATCCAGATTAATATTCTCTTAGTTAACTAGTTGTAGTGCGATTCCACTAAGTGTAAAGACCGTGGCGGGTCATTACAGAGCGCGCTTCAAAACGAGGTCCCCTACAACAAAGTCTCTTGGGACTACCTTTGTATTGTACTTGAAAGCTGCTCTTCTCTAGGCTGCTACTTGATTTATCCTTGCTCTCTCTTTTGTTTCTATGATCAAATCCAAATCAATTCGTCTTCCCTGGTCGGATTCCTCCTCAGAAAAAGCTGTAGTACGTACTGATGGTTCTGCAATTTCAATCGGGATCATGGCGTCTGTTCCGTACACTAGATTGAAAGGAGTGTCTTGGGTCGACGAATGAACAGTTGTGTGGTATGATCATAGCACTCGGGGAAGCTCCTCCACCCATGAAGCGCCTGAGTCCTGGACGCGCTTTTTCAAACCCGAGAGTATAACCTTGTTGGCTGACTCCGCTTGGCCATTAGATTGGGGATGTTCGACGGAGGTGAACGTCATTTGGATTCCGATCCCCCGACAGAATTCGCGAACTCTTCCACTCGCGAATTGCGTCCCGTTATCTGATACGAGCACTTGGGGAATGCCATATCTGCATACCACATTCTTCCATAAAAATGTCCTTACCTTCTCTGTCGAAATAATTGCTACAGGTTCCGCCTCAATCCATTTGCTGAAGTAGTCTACAACCACTATTAAGAATTTCAACTGTCTCACCGCGATCGGAAATGGACCGAGAATATCAATACCCCACTTGTTGAATGGCCAAGGAGACAAGATCGAGTGGAGTCGTTCAGCTGGGGAGTGGTGCAAAGTTGCGTGCCTTTGACATCCATCACACTTTTGAACCCAATTGATGCAGTCATTTCTCAGAGTCGGCCAAAAGTAGCCTGCCCTTGCAACTTTGTATACTAGTGCTCGTCCTCCGATATGGCTTCCACACATGCCGCCATGCACTTCATCCATCACTCTTTGAGCTTGCGATGTGGTCAAACATCTCAAAAGGGGACTTCTGAAACCCCTTCGATATAATCTCTCATTGATGACCACAAATCTGGCTGACTCCCTTTGTATCAATGATGCCTCCCTTTTATCCTCTGGCAACTCTCCCCTTGTCAGGTATGCAATATACGGTCCCATCCACAAATCGAGTTCTTCCTGGATGAAAAGAACGCTCACCTGTGGAGTGTTGATACTTGGCTGTGTTAAAGTTTCTTGGATAACCGACCGAGTGGCTCCTGGCTTCTTCGTGCTTGCGAGCTTGGAGAGCAGATCGGCCCGCGAATTTTGCTCTCGTGGTACGTGGTTAAGTGTGAACTCTCGGAAATTTTCCGACAGGAGTTTGACCTTTTCCAAGTGCTTGGCCAATTGAGGATCCTTCGCTTGGAAGGTTCCAGCCACTTGTCTGGTGATCAACTGGGAGTCGCTTCTAGCTGATAAGCTCGTCGCCCCCATCTCCTTTGCCAAACTCATCCCTGCTAACAGCGCCTCGTACTCGGCTTGGTTGTTGCTTGCCTGGAACTCAAATCATAATGACTGCTCTAGTAGTATTCCCCCCCGGGCCTTCCAAGACAATTCCAGCTCCACTTCCTCCTAGATTCGAAGCACCATCCACTGATAGGATCCATTGGGTTTCTCCGACTATGCCCTCCTCAACCGAAGGGGTCAACTCCATCAGGAAGTCGGCTAATGCTTGAGCTTTGATCGCTCCTCTCGGCTCATACTTGATGGAGAATTCTGATAGCTCGACCGACCACTTCATCATTCTACCTGCCAGATCAGGTTTCTGCAGGACTTGGCGAATCGGATGGTCAGTTCGGATTACCACCTCGTAGCTCGGAAAATAGTGCCTCAGCTTCCTCGCGGTAACCAGTATTATGAGGGCTAGCTTTTCAATCTTTTGGTACCTCGCCTCTGCTCCCTATAAGACCCTGCTCACGAAGTAAATAGGAACTTGTGAACCTTCCTGTTCTTGTACAAGAACTGAGCTAACTGCTCGGTCGAATGCCGATATGTAAACCAACAAAGGGAGATTCAGTCTTGGTTTTGTCAGAATCGGCGGCGATGCCAGTGATCTCTTGAGTTCTGTGAAAGCTTCTTCACACTCAGTTGTCCAAGCGAAATGATCATTCTTCTTCAAACATTGGAAAAGTGGTAACGCCTTATTGGCTGATTTGGACAGAAAACGAGACAACGAAGCCATTCTTCCCGTAAGTTGCTGGACTTCCTTCACCGTGGATGGACTCCTCATGTTGATGATGGCCGAGCACTTGTCAGGGTTTGTTTCAATGCCATGATGAGTCAGTAGGAAACCGAGGAATTTTCCTGCTTAGACCCCGAAAAAGCACTTTTCGGGATTCAATTTGAGCTGGTACTTGCCGATAGTGTCGAACAACTCCTGCAAGTCGTCGAAATGCCGATTGACGCTTTCTGACTTCACCACCATGTCGTCCACATAAGCTTCCACATTCCGACCTAGTTGATTCACAAGGACTTTGTCCATCACTCGCTGATAGGTTGCCCCTGCGTTCTTTAGACCGAATGGCATAACCCTGTAGCAGAAATTGGCTTGATCTGCTATGAAGGCAGTCTTGTCCTCGTCCGCTGGATGCATTCGGATTTGGTTGTATCCCGAGTAAGCATCCATAAAGCTCAGCAACTCGTATCCCGACGCTCCATCCACCAGGCAGTCTATGTTTGGTAACGGGTACGAGTCTTTCGGGCAGGCCTTATTCAGGTCAGTGAAATCCGTACACATTCTCCATTTCCCGCTACTCTTGCGCACCATGACTACATTCGCCAACCAGGTTGGATACTGGATTTCTCAGACGTGTCTTGCCATTACCAACTTTTGCGTCTCTTCCGCGATAGCCCTTCGTTTCTCCTCGCCGAACTTCCTTCTCTTCTGGATCACCGCCTTCGCACTAGGGTCTATAGCAAGTTTGTGGCACAAGAAATCTGGATCAATGTCAGGCATGTCGCTGGAATGCCACGCAAATGCCGACACATTATCTTTTAGAACCCTTACCAACCTCTCTTCTTCCTCGGGAGTTAAAGAGGTACCTATCTTTACGTTTCTCCCTTCCATTACCTCCACTTCCTTGACATCTTCCGCAGGGGCGGGTCAGTGATCGAACTGACCCATTCAAGGGTTCAGTTCGACGGAATGGATGTGCTTCTCAGCCGGAGCGGTATATAATCGCCTTCTTGCCTTCAGACTATCCTCGTAACACTTTCGGGCGACCTCTTGATCTACTTTGAGGACCCCGACATCCCTATTCGGCAATGGGTATTTCACCTTCAGATGTGATGTTGACACTATGGCTCCCAGTTTGTTCAGTGTAGGTCGGCCGATAAGTATATTGTAGGACGACTGAGCACTCACCACTAAATATTAGATAGTTACCGTTTTCATCTACGAGCCCTGCCCGAAGGTTGTTTCCAAATCGGCGTACCCTCTAGCCATAACCTGGTCTCCCGCAAAACCTACTAGGGTTCCCGTGTAGGGTACTAGTCGGTTGTTGGGGATCTTCATTCCCACGAAAGCTTCCCAAAAGAGGATGTCGGCCGAGCTCCCCTGGTCGACCAGGACGCGCTTCACATTATAGCCCATCACTATCGTCGAGATGACGATAGGGTCATCCTCGTGAGGAGCTACCCCTTAATAGTCGGCGTCCGGGAAGGAAATCGTGGGTTGCGGTGGTCGACAGATTTCTGATACGGACATGACGGAGCGGGTGTACCTTTTCCGAGCAGCCGAGGTGACTCCTCCTCCTGCAAATCCTCTTGCTACTGTGTTGAAATCCCCATGAATTGCTTGCTGATGGACCTCCGATGACCCTGCTGGAGTGTCCTTGGGGGGAGTTCTCTCTCTATGCCTATCCCTCCTGGTGTCGTCCCGTGTGCGCCCGTGTCGCCTATCCGACGAACCTTCTTCCTATTTTCTTGCCACAAACTTTTTCAGACGCCCCTCCTTGATCAAACGCTCGATCTGTCTTCCAAGGACGAAACAATTTTCTGTGGAATGCCCATGAGTCCTATGAAACTCGCACCAGTCGGTCTTGAAGGGACCCAACTGGCGCTCCGTCGCCGCTGGGAACTCGAATAGCGACGCGCTGTTGACATCGTCAAGTATCTGCCTCCTAGGGACATTGAGTGGAGTAAACTTCTCTTCGTCATTGTTGCGCATCCACTCGCCCCTTGCCCGACCACCATGATCGGTCTGCCGGTAATTTCCCTCCTTCATGTTGTAACGGTCGCGTTGCTTACTCCAATCCGACCGCGGTCGGAGATGCTTATTTCCCTCCTTATTGCTGCCCCCTGCTTCTCGGCTCTCCGCTGCTCTTTTGTTGATCTGCCCTTCCTCCGTCTTAATGTGACTCAGCGCGAAGGCTCTCACCTCCGACATCGTCTGGCAATTTTCTCTTTCCAGCGCGATGTCGAAAGCTCTAGACCTCAAGCCCTTCTGGAATGCAATGACAGCCATCCTTTCATCCAAAGATGCTATCCTCAAGGCGACCTCATTGAACCTTTGCAGAAAGTCCTTCTGCGGTTCCTCCCGCTACTGCTTGAGATCGAACAAGTCCGACGTGATCGGCGGCTTCTTCTTGTTAGCGGCAAATTGTGCCATGAAGAGCCGACTGAAGACATCGAAGTCGGTGATAGATCAGTCAGGGAGACCACTAAACCAATCGAGTGCCGCCTTTTTGAGTGTTCCCATAAACAGTTTGCAGCGGACTTCCATGCTCCCTCCACAGATTAACATTTGAGCTCGAAAGTCCGTCAAATGCTGACTGGGATCCTGCGTTCCATCAAAAGGTTCAACTTGGGGTATCCGATGATCCCTGGGGATGATCTCGGCTTCTATGGCTTCCGAGAAAGGTCGAAAATCCCTAGGGACTTCCATCATGATGTCTTCCTCCACCGTCCTGGTACTGGCCGCTATTCTGGCCTGCATCTCGTCCGCTCGCCTCCTGATCTCCTCGTTTTCACGTTGAATGGCCTGCTCTCTCTCCCTGGATCGCGCATTCTCCTCCCTTAAGCCATTGATCATGGCCATCATCTCCTCTATGGTAGGGGTTTGTGAGTTGTTGTTCGATGTGTCGCCTCTCGCCATGGTAAAGTGCAGGCTCTTCTAAGTGATTTGGGGCGCAGGAAAAGTTTTACCGTAGCCCCACGGTGGGCGCCAAAATGTTCTGGCCAAAGGGTGGACTAGGGTTTTTTCCTAGATCAAGCCTCCAAGCCAGAGCATTCAAAAGTGTAATCTGCCTTCTTAGCCTTAGGGTTTTAGGTTTTATACTTTCTTGTTCATGGGCCTCATGGGCCCCGTGAATACGGGGATTTCCTTAACCGTTATCCTCTTGAAGATGCTTAGTGAACGCGGAGATTATAGATAAGGTTTTTATCGGAATTCTCCATACCGAGGGACCAGTCGGGTTTTTGTCG
>NC_138519.1:27047635-27122635 GCF_000230855.2 Cajanus cajan
AATAAAATTTAAATTATTTCTAATAAATAATTATCTTTAATAGTAAATTTTGGTATAATATAAATATATTTTTACTGATTATTATATATTAATCATTAATATTTTTATTAGATAAAAAATAAAAAATAATTAATTTATTATCATTAAATAATTATTATTAATAATAAATTGTAACGAAATTGAAGTGTATATTCATAATAGGAGCGAGCAAGGATCATACTCATCACTCTATGCGTTTCCGGTGTAATGAAAATAACAAAATTCCTCTTAATTTTATACACACATAAATGTATAAATTTGTAGTCTTTTTCTTAATATATAATTTAACATATTCATTTATTTTTCATAATTAAAATTTGTTTATAGGGTCATCTTAATATCCTAAATGTGAAGGCAGGAACAAGGCGTCGGCAAGAACTTTCTGCAGGTGCCACCCACACACATTTGAAGCATTAATATTTCATACATTAAAATATGATTATAATTAGCAATTATCACTTACCAGACAAAAATTAATGGATTATAAAGTTCACGTGGCTTGTATTTTGCAATTTGCAGTACTGTGAAATTTGAAGTGATGAGCATAGAAGTGGGAAGAGGAGATGAACGTTCTTCTTTTGTTCTAGCATGTGATTGTATTGTATCAAATATATGTGATGCATATGACACTTGAACATTCCACTTGGCATCTGATTATAGTTGGTTATTGGATGCCGATATTTATTTTTCATTAAAAAAATTGTTATATAGTGTGACACACATTATTCTATAATAATATTATACATATTATTAAAAATTATTTTTATTCAGATAATAAATACAATATATATTGATATATTATTAAAAAAATAAATATAAACTATAGTAACATGTAAAATATGTTGTTAAATCTTATTTAAAATCAACATTAAAATAATGTGTAATTATATGTCAAATAGATATATACCTACATATATTGCATATATAATAACACTTTTTGTATGACATGTAATATTTTTTATAATGTTTGATAAATATATGAGTATAAAGTTTGTTCAAAATTACTTATAGGAAAGAAACTAGAAAGAAAGAATAAGATTAATTTAATTTTAAATTAAAATTAACCTATATATAACGTAACTTGTAAAAATTCTTTTATATTAGTTTCTAAAAAAATTTATTTTTAATTTATGCATAATTTCATTTTACCTAATGATAAAATTTATTTCTTTTTCTTTTTCAATAATTTTGTAGAAAAATTTATTAAACATAATCATAACTTCAAAACATTAAGTTTTTAATCAGGTGATCCCGTAAAGGAAATTTCTTGAATAAGCGAAAACAAAAAAAGAATATTTATTGACTGTGTATCCAATTACTAATGATATGCTTGTCACAAGTGTATCGATTAGGAAAGGTTAGATGAAGACAACTAAGGTGAGTTTAATTTTATATGTGGTCCAATTACGATTTATTTGTCTGTTAAGTCAATTACAACTTTTTTTTTTTTAATTACGCATTTATATGTGAATATATGAAAACAAAATGCGGATATTATCGCTTTAATTTTGTAATTGCAGATTATTAACTCTTATAACAAGGAAAGACACAAATAATTGATTTAGATTAATATATATATATATATATATATATATATATATATATATATATATATATATATATATATATATAAAATTTTCAATGACAAAACAAAGTTAAAACATATATGTAAATCTTAAATCTCTTTAACTTTATCTTTAGACTGAGCCTAGGATATTAATCATTAATGTACTTATGTACAGGAGCCGTATGATGCATGACTGGTTTAAAACATTAAAAAAAAAGTATCTTATTCTACCTATATCTAATTTTAATGTTTGATTATATGACTTTATGTGATGAATTAATTAAATAAGACAAAAATATAACATTTTGACCACTATTTATTTATTTATAGCAAAAAATGATACTTACACAACAATATATAAGTTTTAATTTTATAATATTTCCGGATCTCAAATTATACTTTTTCTAATAAATATTTTTTCTTCAGTTTTATATTATTGTACTTCGCAATTTTTGAAGCCTAATTTAGTATCTGAAGCCAATTTACTCATTACGTAATTTATTTCTCATGACTAAATATTTTATATATTTAATGATTTAATTCAAAATAATTTATATAAGTGAAATTTAAGATAATATCAAAACTATATATTTAGTTGCATGTCTATATAGCTAGTTTCTTTAAAAGTGTGTTGAAAAACTAAAATTCATCCATGATTGAACAAGAGATATTGTATTAAGGGGTGTTTGGTATGTAAAATGATTTTTCTTTTACTTTTCAGAGAATTTTAAGTAAAAATCTTAGATTCTGTATTTGGTATAGTTTTTCAAGAATTTTTCACAAAAATATTTTCATAGGAGATTGGAATATAACTTTTTTAAATTAGAAGGAAAGTTATATATATATATATATGGGATTCATCTTTTCAAAATGTATCTCTCTTTTTATTTTTTTATTTTTTTTCTTTCTAAGTCTCATTCTTCCTCTCTCCCTCTTCCTCTCTCCTTCTTCGGTCCTATCCTTCTCTCTCTCCCTTTTCCCTCTCTTTTTTCCATATCTTTATGATAAAAATTCTTTTACCAAATACCTCCTTAAGACTAAATTTGATTGAATCCCAAATTCCAATAATCATTAATCTTTACCAATTGTTCTTATAATGAAGTGGAAGAAGAGAAACTTCTAACGGCTATCATAGTGGACGAAGAACTATATCATGGAATGAAGTTACTTGTAACACTTGTTCACAATTAATTGCATTATGCCTAGACTTTTTGTTTCTAGTGGAAGACATACAAACTGATCTTTTGTTTTGGTAGCAGACATATGATCTAACTTTCTTGTGCTATTAAATTGCACATGCTTATTCACCTGAATAAGAAGATTCAAGTCAAATCAAACTATAGGATAAGAAATTGTTGTCATGAGTTATATTCCGACCTCGTCATCAAAGACATTAACTTTGGATAAGCAAGAGGTTCCATTTGTTTCCAACTGCATCCGGTAGTATTCACAACTTATATATATATATATAGAAGGGATCCTTTTACTCTAGAAGTAAGTCTACTTAGACTTACTCTATTCAATAACTCATGTTTTATATCAAATTTTAATGATGCAACCGGTCAATTTAAAGTTCTTAATGCATAGATCAAATATACAAATTTTTAAAAATTTTGAAAATCATTTGATACTTTATTTTATTAATTCAAATTGACGGATAATCATAAAATTATTTTATATATTGATTCAAATTAATGAAACGAAGAATTAAATGATTTTCAAATTTTCTAAAAATTTGCAGATTTGATCTATGCATTAAGAACTTTAAATTGAACGGTTGGATCGTTAATGTAGAACATGAGTTATTAAACGGAGTAAGTCTAGGTAGACTTACTCCTAGAGTAAAAGGATCCATTCTAATGTATATATATATATATATATATATATATATATATATATATATATATATATATATATATATATATATATATATATAAGGAGGGTTATAATTATACCGGTGTAATTTTTACTAAGTATTATACCGTTCAATAACTTTATATTAATTGTGAATTTTGTAAATCTAACCATCAGATTGAAAGTTCATATCACTTTATATGTGTATATCAAATTTTGTTAAAATTGAACAACAACTTGAAGGTAATCAAAGTATTCATATTTTAGTATATTTTGAAATGTATATATTACGTCAATTTTGTTTTATAAGAATGAAGTTTCAAATTATCTTGGATTAGTATAAAATTTTGTATATATGATCTAAGAGTAAAGAACTTTCCATCTAACAGTTGAATTTACAAAATTTACATTTAATATAAAGGTATTAAGCAGTGTAATACTTAGTAAAAGTTATGCTAGTGTTATGATAACCTTCCCTATATATATATGTGTGTGTATGTATGTATATGTGTGTGGCCAATAAATTCATTGAAAAACATGTGCAGAAGACCATAAATGATGGCTAAAAGCATATTTCACCATTTATATGTACTTAAAAGCTTATATTGCATGTTGTTTAACAACATTCAACGTCATTATAGATAAAATATACGAAAATATAAATCTATTTGAATTATAACACCTAATTTTAATGTTGATTTTGAATGAAATTTAACAATTAATATATATTGTGTGTCACTATAGCTTATAGTTACACTTTTAATAATATATGAACATATATTATATTTATAGTTAGGGATAGAAATAAGTCAGATCATAAATAGGGGTATATGACCTAACTTGACCTGGTCTATTTAATAAAAAGTCCAAGTTTAGATTTAAAAAAAATCTATTTATTTAAAAAGGTTGGACTTATAAAAAAGTTTGTTAGGTTTAATAGACCAAGCTATTTATATGTATAATATAATAAAAAAATTAATATACATATATTATCGATAATATAAATAAATAAATTTATAAAAAAACTATCAATATATTTTATCTCTCCACTTATACGTTTTGTGTGCCCTTTTATACAAAATCAATAAATCATAAATAGAAACCCCAATAATCGTATCTATTGAACATCAGTGTATATAAATTGTCTCTTTAATAGAAAATAATTCCTTCTATTTCCCTTTTATCACATTGTATATGTACTTCTGAGATCACCTTATGTATAATGGGTTTTTGTGTTTTGTTTGTTACCATAACTATTTTAGTCTATTAAAATAGGAGTCAATTATTTAGAATATGTCAAATGAGATATAAAGTTTTTAAAATTTTTTTTTTTGAATATGAATAAGATTACCTTTATTCATTAAATGCTTACAACTTGTGCGTAAGTGTGTGTCAACATACATGTGTGCACACAAATTGTTCCACTTACAAAAATATTCATTTTTTTCTCTCTTTGTGACATTGTATATATTTCTTTTAAAATCTAAATTTTAATAACATTAAGTAAATTATGTTTCTATCACTCAAATTAAAAAATAAATCACAACAACATATTTAAAAATAGACTTGTCAAAAAATTATGTTTATTGGCCTAATTAACGTTGTTAATATAGAATAGACTAATAAGTTACACAAGACTTTTAAAAAGGTTAGGCTAGAGCTATAAAAAAGTCTATGATAGATAATGAATCAGACTTGAACTTTAATTTTGTAGAATAGGTTCGACTTATATATGCAAAACCTAACTTGATCTAACCTATTCTCACCCTTATTTATAGTATAAGTAAAAATAATTTTTAGTAATATGTATTATGTCATTATAAGATGTATATGTTACCATATTACAATTTTTTAATAGTAATGTATAGTGCTCTCTCTCTCTCTCTCTATATATATATATATATATATATAGGAGAGTTATAATAACACCGGTGTAACTTTTACTAAGTATTACATTGCTCAATAACTTTATATTAAATGTGAATTTTGTAAATCCAACCGTTAGATTAAAAGTTATTTATTCTTAGATCATATATACAAAATTTTATATTAAACCAAGATGATTTGATACTTCAATCTTATAAAACAAAATTGACGTAATATATTCATTTTAAAATATACTAAAATATGAACACCTTGATCACCTTCAAATTGTTGTTCAATTTTAACAAAATTTGACATACACATATAAAGTTATATGAACTTTCAATCTAACGGTTGGATTTACAAAATTCACATTTAATATAAAGTTATTGAGTGGTGTAACACATTGGTAAAAGTCACCCAAACTCTTTCATATCATGAAAATACTATACACACACATGTATTAAACGATTTGTCACTCAAATGATTTGCCATACACTCGATTTGCCATGCTCACAAGTGTTATTAATGATGCATACACTTAACCATATACACAATTTGACAATAGGGATTAAGTATCTCTTTCAAGCAATTTATCGAATATACATTTTCACACTCATTAACATTCATATTACTCAAAAACCTCTTCAACTCATGTAAATAATAAATCTCATATACAGTTATGCATCACACTCGATGAGATATAATAGCAGGGACTCCCTTGGAGCCCCATGCTCGGTGAGCCTCAACCCATGCCTAACATGAGTATCATAGGGACTCATGGCCTTGATAACGCCCAATGAGGCATGCCTCTCGCCCAACCTAGACAGAACAAAGTGGTGCCTGACGCCATATCAGAAACACAAATTTGCAAAATCACGATTTGCGAACAACGAACCCAAAATATGCAATCATTATTCCAATTAGTAAAAATATGTTAACTCACTATACAATGCATCTATAAGACACGAATTTCATATAATTACACATTTTTATTAGTCACTCATACCATAACCATTCAATGCATACCCTTAGGGTTTCCATAGGAACCCATAGGTAACTCAATTCATACAAAAAAGGGCTTATTGCACGGAATTAACTATATATAATCACAAATGATAGCAATTCAAGAGCAATAGGATAACATGGGAGGACAACAAACAAGAACAGAAAACAATTGGGATTTCCCTCTTCATACAACGCATACAACATGTAGAGGTTGGGGACCAACCTCACTACCCATCAATTATCTCACGTCTTAGAGCGAGAATTCTCACTCCCCTTTACCTATATCAACAAATAACAAAGAACATAGATATTTAGGATGATCTCCTACTCTATTGGTTTTGAAGAGCATAAAAGAAAAGTGAGAGTATGAGCAGAAAATTGACACGTCCTACTTTTGAAAATTAAACCTAACTCATCCTACCTCTAACCCATCCTCAATTACTTATCCATAATCCTCTTTACCTATTCCTTCCCCTCACTTATAATAATAATAATAATAATAATAATAAACATTATAATAAAATATAATCCTCATATAATTTACTCAAAATAAATATATAAAATATAATTTTAACCTTGAAATGCTCTCTTAACATCCACCTTTTAAATTTTATAATAAAATATATATTATTAATCTAATTGCAAAAACATAGGGTGTTACAACTCTCCTCTCTTTTTAGAATTTTGTCCTCGAAATTACCTAAAACGAACAGAAACAGATACGACTCCTCATCTAGCTCTTCATTTCCCATGTAGCACCTTCCTCAACATTTCCTTCCCAAACAACCTTAATCGAAGGAATTTTCTTACGTCTCAAGCGTTTCACTCTCTTCTCATCAATCCTTAAAGGAACTATTTCATAAGTGAAATTATCCTTTAATTAAATATGTGAGATTCAAGTACATGAGAAAGTCCATGCACATATTTTCTAAGTTGCGAAATATGGAACACACTTCACAAATTTGAAAAAGATGGGGGTAAGTCTATTTGATAGGCTACATCACCAATCCTTTTAAGGAAATGAAATATAGAGTTATCTTTTGGGATTTTAAAGCTTTTCCAACTCTAGTCTAAGGAGTTACTTTGAGAAATACATGATCTCCCCCTTTAAACTCAAGATCCTTTTTTCTCTTATCATGGTAGCTCTTCTGCCTACTCTAGGTTGTTCTCATTCTATCCTGGATCACTTTCACTTTCTCAATGGTCAACTGAACTACCTTAGGCCCCAACATGGAATTCTCTCCCAGTTCTACCTAATATAAAGGTGTCCTACATCTCCTACCTTAGAGGGCTTCATAAGGTGTCATCCCAATACTAGAATGGTAGCCATTGTTGTAGGTGCATGAATGCTATCAAAGGTAGACAGCTACTCCAACTACCCCCATACTCAAGAACACAAGCTCTCAATAGGTCTTCTAAAAACTAGATGGTTCTCTCGGTTTGACCCTCTGTTTGAAGATGATAAGCTAAACTCAATCTAAGCTTGTAAAGTCTTATGCAAACTCTCCCAAAATCTAGAGGTAAATCTAAGGTCTCTATCGAAAACTATGCTAGAAGGAACCCCATGCAACCTCACAACCTCTCTTATGTACAACTTAGTTAACCTCTCCAAATGGTATCTAATATTGATGAGAATAAAATTAGACATGACATTCTAACCCAGCTCCGTGGGTACCCGTCCAAACCTGCCCCGATTTGGACGGGAAAAACCCGTGTTGACCGGGTTCAGGTTCGGGTTTAGATTTTCCCCGCTTGGCAAAATCGGGGACGGCGGCGAGGTGGGGATGTTAAAACCCGCCCGCCCCCGCACCCATACCCGTCCCCGCCCCTGCCCCCGCTTAATAATATAATTACAAAACTAGCCATATATATATATAAACCAAAATTAGAAACCCTAGCCTCATTTTTAGCCACGAAGTTCACCTCACGCGGTAGCAAGCCAGTAGCTCTCACCTCTTCATCTCTTCATCTTTCTTAGAGTCACGAACGCAAGCCACAACTCTCTCCTTTTCATCTCTTCATCCTGGCTCAAGTGGGATTGAGTATGTTTGGATAAATTGCTGCCATTATTGTCATATTTTTGTGATATTAAAGTTGTTTTTTTTGCTTGATTCCTCTATTTTTTCTTGTTTAGAGAAGTTGAATCTTCGTGACTTGCCCTAGATCACTTGCTTTTACCCTCAATCGTTCACTTTGGAAACCCTGCATTGTAGTTATTTTAAAGTGCTCATCCCATGCGTGAGGGTGAATATGGGGCTGCTTCAATTAATTACATACTTCCTCTTATCTCAAATTTGAAGGTAAGCATCGTAGAATCTGCACTCTCAATTTATTTATAGGAGGTTGTGTGCAGGATCTTAAAATCACATGATGAATAATATATATCAACTCATTTTGCAAGTTATGAGAACATTTTCGTTTGGTGCTGGTACTCTGTTGTTGGGTTAGTCAAACATGCAATGTGAGAGTATCTTGAATTTTGTCCGTTTAGGTTTTTTTTTATTTTTCCTTAGCTTTGATAAAATCTGCATATTAGAATCTTGACTTCAAATCCTTGACATTTTAAAATCTTTACATTGAAAATGCATGAAAACTAAACTCATATAATATATGCTTTGTTCACAGTATTTTATTTATCTAATTATCTTTTCAAGCTAAAATAATGCAATCTTATTATTATGCTTTCAGGAGACTATATTTTATGTATTTATTTTGGTTTGTTAAACTTATTAATTTTTACATGCAAACTTCCTCTTTTATATGCAACTTACTCAATCACTTAAAATTTTTCTTTTCTCTTGCTATGAAACTGCATGAGTACTACTTCTTTCTCTAATGCATAGAAGACTTCTTGCTAAATAAAAGCATGAGTGCTTGAGAATACTTGGTAGATACCTACACTAATAAATGTGTACCTTTTAAAATGATGTTGGTAGTGCATATTTGTTGCACACATGTTATGTTATGTACAAAGTTCATATTATGTTAGGCTTGTTGCATGCATGGGAAATGCCCCCAGTTTTCTTGTTCCATTTTCTTTATTTTAAGATATTTGTTTCCCCGTTTTTGTCTTTGTCATCTTTGATTTCTCATATTTAGTAGTTATTTTTTAAAAAAAAATATATTCTTGGGAATATAGTTTTTTGGGGTTATTTTTATTTTATTTTCTCATAAAAAGGGTTCTTTTAGATGGATAAAGACAAACTATTTTTATTATACCTACTGCACCCAATAATAGGAATGCCTCACATACTAGTTAATTTTAATATACTAAATAAGTGCTCTAGTAAATAATTTTTAGTGCAGTTAATTTATTTGTATAACTATTATAGTGCTATTTTTATAATGCAGTAAAGTGAATGCATTTTTTTTTAACTTTTTGACAGATTTTTTTAAGGAAAGTAATAGCAGATATTAATATGACACCAGAAAGTACATCTCAATCAATTCCAGAAAGAATTCGTGATTCTTCAAGTGTTGGTACTACTCCTGCAATTAATGAACATGTTCAAACAATTGAACCTTAACCTCAAGATAAACAGATGATAATATGGAAGAGGCAAGTACACAAATAGGGGCATGTAGGCTTAAAAGTGAGGTTTGGAAGCATTTTACAAAATTTAAAGTTAATAGAGAAGACAAAGGTCAATGCAATTATTGTAAGAAACATTTGGGTGGAAAATCAAAAAATGGAACAAAGCACTTGTGGAAACACATGGAATGTTGTGTAACTAAAAAGATCGCGATGAGAGGAAATAAAGGGAAAACATTCCTTATGCCTAAGGTCATGCAAGGCAAGCAAGAGTTGGGTACGAGAACTTATGATGCAAAAAATGCAAGAAGAGAACTTGCATATGCAATCATTATGCATGAATATCCACTTGCAATTGTGGATCATCTTGGTTTAAGAGATATTAGACTACTCTTCAACCACTGTTTCAAGTTCCTAGTAGAAACACAATGAAGAAAGAGATATTTAAAATCTATGCATTTGAGAGATCAATTGCTTTAAAGTTTTTGGATAGCCTTCAAGGAAGAGTGGCTATTACATCAGACATGTGGACTTTAAATAATCAAAAAAGAGGGTATATGACAGTCGCAACTCATTATATTGATGGGAATTAGAACTTGCAAAGTCGTGAGGTAACAGTTTTCTTTAACTTATTTGAACTACATATTATTTGTCATGCAATTGTTTGTATGATAAATTGATTTAATTAAAATTTTATTGTGTTAGGTTCATTTATGTTCCCGTTCCTCACTCAAGTGATAAACTTTGTAATGTATTAGTTGACTGTTTGATGGATTGGAACATTGACACAAAGTTGTCCACTATCACACTAGATAATTGTAACACAAATGATGCTATGATTAAAATAATTAAGGATAAGTTACAGTTAAGCATTTTATTGAGCGATGGTTCTTTGTTTCATATGCGTTGTTGTGCACATATCTTGAATTTGATAGTAAAACATGAGTTGGAAGTGGTGAAAGATAGGGTAGAAAAGATTCGAGATAGTGTAGCATATCGGACAACAACTCCTAAGAGAAAAGAAAAATTTGAAAAATAGCAAAACAATTGAGAATCCCTTACAATAGGAGTTTGGTTTTAGATTGTCCAACTAGATGGAATTCGACGTAAAAAATGCTTGAAATTGCCATATCATATGATGATGTGTTTAGTCGGTTAAAGCAACGGGAGGCTCAATATACTTGTTTGCCTACTACTTTACAGTGACAATTTGCAAAAGATGTGTGTGGAAAACTGAAATTGTTCAATGTTATCACTGAATTATTTTCTGCTACTAAGCATCCAGCAGCTAATATGTATTTTTCAAATATTTGTGAGATTAAATTGGCAATAGGTAAATGGATAATTTCTCTCAATGATTTGATTCGAAAAATGGCAGAAATGATGTTGAGTAAATTTGAAAAATATCGGGTGTGATTCATGACATAATGGGAGTTGCAACTATTTTGGATCCTAGATATAAAATGGAGTTGCTTGAATACTATTATGAAAAGTGTTAAGTCATACAAAGCGCATTCGCATTCCCACCAAGATTTTGAATATGACAAATATAATACATATTGTTATTACTAACGTGTGCATTAGTGTTTCAGATGGATAACAATAAGTTCAGGCAAAAATGAAAGACAAAGTATGATCAAGCATAATCGAATTGAACCACTAAAAGAAAATGACGATTTTGTGACGGTTATATGGCCTGCATTGCGATGGTTAGAATTGCCGCAAAGACAACATTGCGACGGTTTGGGAACCGTCGCAGAATTATCCGTCACAAGGCAATTTTGCGACGGTTATCAGAACCATTGCACAAACCGTCGCAAAATTGGAATTGTGACCCCTGAAGCACCAGACACACTAACTGTCTCTATATTAACATTGCGACCCTTTCATCAACTGTCGCACCAACTGCCTCTAAATTAATATTACGACCCTTTTTTAACCCTTTATTAATGTAACAATCTTCATATTTGGCCTCTCAAGGGTTCTATTTCACGATATTTCACTGTTTAGCGTGTTTTATCTTTACTTGTGCAATTTCTGGGAAACTTCCCAGAAGGTCACCCATCCCTGTACTACTCCAAGTCAAGCACGCTTAACTGTGAAGTTCTGATGAGTAAGCTACCGAAATGTATATGTATGTTGTCAGTATAACTTGTACAAATTAATTCATTTAAGTCATCATCAAATATATAATCTCATATTTGTACACTATAATAATTTTATATTACGAATAATAATAATAATAATAATAATAATATATTTAGTTATTCTTTATTTAGTTGTTAACAAGACATCAGATGATAGCAAAACTAGTATCAAGACTAAGGTTGATCCAGGCCTAAATCAAATACAAGATAAGACGAATCTATCAGCTGAAGCTTAAGGGATCAGACGCAAGACCAAAACAGGCATCATATGAGTCTAAGTCAAGAATGAGACGAAAGTTGGAAAAATCATCAGATAGAGCCTAACGAAATAGCAAACGAAGTCATCACTCAAATAATCAGACATAAAGGGTAGTCAAGACCAGACGAAGAATCATGTAGCCAGACGCAGTCGAAAAGTAATGAAGCGCGTCTGAAGTCCACTAATCACATCGAGTGAAATCATACAAGAAACATAAAAGGAAATCAAATGTTAATATAGAAAGAAGAAAAATAGGTAAACATGGATTCACAAGTCAAAGTTGCGTGCGTCAGAGAAAGGACACCTACTTTCTAGAAAAAGACAGCACCTTAATTAGTAGCTAAACTGATGAGAAAAGTATAAATATGCCTAGATCATGATTGAAGTCAGACATTGAAGTAATCAACCACAGAAGGACTTCACGAATACAAGCAAACATTTAATGCAAGATCAAATGCATTAAATGAAAAGATATACATAACCATGAACAAGCCTCCATCCACTACAAAAAAAAGTCAATTTAGCCACCGAAATTAGCGATCGATTTTTTTCCGTCACTAATAGCGACATAATTAGCGACCGAATTTGATTTAGTTGCAAATTTTATTTAGCGACCAATTTAGCGACCGAATTTTTTAGTAGCAACAAAACGGACGCTAAAATAATAACTGTTGATTAAAATAGCGACGAAATCGTTTCGGTCGCTAAAAAAATTAAAAAAAGAATTATTTATAATAAATTTAGCGACCAAACTAAAATCGGTCGCTAAAAAAATAAAATATTTATTATAATTTTAGCGACTAAATTAAAATCGGTCGCTAAAAAAATTAAAAAAATTATTATTCTTTATAATAATTTTAGCGGCCAAATTAAAATCGGTCGCTAAAAAAATAAAATATTATTATTTATCATAATTTTAGCGACCAAATAAAAATCGGTCGCTAAAAAAATAAAAAAATTATTATTTACAATAATTTTAGCGACCAAATTAAAATCGGTCGCTAAAAAATAAAAAAAAATATTTATAATAATTTTAGCGACTAAAATAAAATCGGTCGCTAAAAAATAAAAAATATATTATTTATAATAATTTTAGCGACCAAATTAAAATCGGTCGCTAAATGTAATTTTTTTAAAAAATTTAGAAATATTTCTTTTAAATGAAAGAAAATATAAAAATATATAATATTATTTTTATAATGATAAAAATATTAATGATAAGAAATAAAAATTAGTACCCTCCTATTAAAATTAATTTTTTTTAAATAATACAAATTATGTAATTTAAGATAGATAATTAATATATCATGATGCATTAAAAAATGAGAAACATAATGCTATAAAAGAAAATTAAATAATAATCTTTTTAGTTGAATCTTTTTTTAAAAAAATTAGACTAATTTAAATAATAATTTATCTAGAAAATTTATTTATTTTTCTCTTGAGAAATTTATTTCTCTTTTACCATGCTTAATATTTTATTACATTATTAGATAATATGAAAATACATAATTTATTGTGCTTTCTAATTTTATTAAGATAAATAAACTTCTTTTCGTAAATCTTATTTTATTTTCATTATTATTTTCAAAATTGACTTAAACATCTAGTTCAATTAATATAAAAACGTTAGTTCCATTAAATTAAAAATAATTGGCTTATATAAGGATTAATAAAAATTTATCAAACAAATCTAAAATTGATAAAATATAATTAATGTTCCATTATTTTAATAAATAAAAAATTATAAAATAAATTATATATATAAATATATACACCAATAACATGAGATCAATTAGTTAAAATATGTTATACCATCTATCTTCGATTATGCTCGTACTACTTTGGGGTAGATATCGCTTCTTTGAGGAGACATGATTCTATTATTATATATGAATATGATCCCACCATGGGAAACTGATTCAACAACAACCATATTTTGAAATATTTTTATTTTGTTTAATGATAAATTAATTTTTAATATAAAAATATTTATTTAAAATATATCTAATTATACATATATATTTTAAAATTATATTAATTAAATATGTATATAATAGTTTATCTTAAAACTCAATTCATTTAGATATTATAAAATATTTTATTTTAAACATCAATTAAATAATACCTTGCTACTTATAATTTATTTAAATATTTATAAATGAATATTACATTAACTCCATTGATTATTTTAATCCTTGTCTTTAATTTTATTATATATAAAAATTATTTACCTAATATATTTTGAAATTATTTTCATGAATCTTATTTTATTTCAATTGTTATTTTAAAAGTTAGGCTTAATCATTCAATTCAATTGATATAATGGTACTAGTTTCATTGTTTAAAAGTAATTGACTTATACAAAAATTAGTAAGAATTTGTGAAACAATTATAAAATGAAATATTTTTTTAGTAATTTAAAAAAATTATTATCCTTTGATTTTAATTTACTCATAGATGTTCATAGTATTTAACTTATGATATATACACCTCCTTTTTATTACAATTACACTTGCTTTGTTTAAAAAGGCTAAAATTGCTTACAGTAGAGCTCGAATCCACACACATACTTACGTGGAGAAAATCTTAAGTCTTCCCCCTTAACTAATTGGGCAAACCACCCACTAGTTCTTTTTGATCAGTTTTTAATACATCACAATGCGTTTCCTTGCTTTTTTCTCTATCAAATAGAATACGTGACTGTTTTAACGGAGTTTTTTTATTCGCACATTTATTTTAAAGTTTCATGTTGAAATAAAATTACAACATAAATTAACATATTTTATAACTAATATTTGGTTTTATACTTGATATGAAAATATTATGATATAACTTGATAAAATTTTAAATTAGTATTTTATTAATGGTTGATAATTAAAAAATAAAACAAGGATAAATACATTTTTTGAATTTTATATCTTAGATTTAAGATGAATAAATATATTAAGTTAATTAATAATTTATTTAAAATGTTAAAATTTAATTTAAAAATAATATTTTAAAAGAGAAGTGTTATAATAACACATGTGTAACTTTTACTAAGTATTACATCGCTCAATAACTTTATATTAAATGTGAATTTTATAAATTTAACAGTTAGATTGAAAGTTTTTTACTCTTAGATCATATATACAAAATTTTATATGAATTCAAGATGATTTGATACTTCATTCTTGTAAAATAAAATTGACGTAACATATACATTTTGAAATATATTAAAATATAAGCACTTTGATTACCGTCAAGTTGTTGTTCAATTTTAACAAAACTTGATATAAACATATAAAGTGATATGAACTTTCAATTTAACGGTTGGATTTACAAAATTCACATTTAATATATAGTTATTGAACAATATAATACTTAGTAAAAGTTATACCAGTGTTATCATAACCCTTCTCATTTTAAAATATAAAAATTATTATTTAAATTTTTAAATTTATAATATATAATTTAAATTGTATCATAATATTAATTTTAAATAGAAATAAGTAGATTGTTAATTATAAAAGTAAGTATATATAAATAAAGATTAATTAAATATAATTTAATTATTATTATTGGTAATATAATTATTAAATATATTATTATATTTTTATAACGGTTTACATAACTTATACTAACAATATGCATATGCCTTTCTGTAGCTTATCTCATAAGAACTCCACAGTTAAGCGTGCTTGACTTGGAGAAATATAGGGATGGGTGACCTTCTGGGAAGTTTCCCAAAAATTGTGTAATTAAGGACAAAACATGCTGAAAAGTGAAGTATTGTGAAATAGAATCCTTGAGGCCAAGTATGAGTATTTCGTAGGGACTGAATTTGCAACGTCTATAAAATTTAATAAAATAAAAAATAAATCTTTAGCGACCGATTTATTCGGTTACTAATTTGATCCCCATACACATTAGCGACCAAAATCATTGCAACCATTTTGCGACCGAAATTTTTGGTCGCTAAACAATGACCAAAATTTTCGGTCGCTAAACCAAAATTTTCGGTCGCTATATAGCTTTGCGACTAGGATTTTTGCGACTACTTAAATTCGGTCGCTAATTCGGTCGCTAAGGCAAATAGCGACCGATTTTAGCAATTTAGCGACCAATTTTGGTAGTCGCTAAATGCAATTTTTTTTGTAGTGATCTGCAATGACATGAAGCTACGCTCCAACGGAAAAATTTAAATTCAAACAACAGGTAGATTTATCAACTGGCTCTAAGTATCAAGGCAAAGAAGAAGAAGGTGAGAAGAACTGAGAAAGATAGAGTAAACGTGCAGTAAGAAAAAGGAAGCGAAAAAGCATAAGCTACATTTCTTCTGAAAGCATTTCTTGCATATCTCTGTAAAAGCTAAGATAGCTTATCTTAGTGAGTGTTGCTAATATTCTATCCTCTCTACGAGAGTAAACACAACACTTAGACACTTATTCCTGTAAATCTAAGGTTATGCACCTTAGTGAGTGTAAAAACTATTTTATCCTCTTTGTGAGAGTTACAAATACACTCAATACCCTCATTTGCTGTAAAGCCTGAAGAGGCTGGTAGAAAGAATACTTGTGAACCAGAAGTGGTTGAGAATACTAGCGCTAGTGAGTAAAACTAGCGGGCCAAAAGTGGTCAAGAATACTTGGAGAACCAGAAGTGGTTAAGAATACTAGCATCGATAAGTGAGGTTGACGAGCCAGAAGTGGTTGAGAATACTTGTAATCCTCTGTGATTAGTGGAACCCTTCAGTTGAAGGAGAATGGACGTAACTCAGATTGAGTGAACCAGTATAAACATCTGCGCATACCTTTTTCTATTTTTCAAACACTATTTACTTCATCTTTCATCTACTTTCATTTCAACAAACTATTAGATGAAAACACACTTGCTCATTTTGTTTAAGAAATAATTCTTTTTAATTGGACGATAAAGTCTTTTAGACGGAAAATAAATTTACTCAACTTATTTCTTGAAATAGACGATCAGATTTATTAGACGTAAAAAGCTTTCTAGTCAGACAAGCCTGCACAAGTTTTCAACAGTGATTGAACATTTTGTTTATTAAAAGAAAAATGAGTATCTTTACAAATCGATTTTGAAAAATCTTCCTTTGAACACTCACACACAATTTCAACCCCCTTTCTGTGTGTATTTTCGCTAACATCAATTGGCATCAGAGCTTGTCCCCTTGGGTTGAGCATCTAACATTGTAAGGGTAACGATCATGGAAAACGAAGGACAAGCCATGAACCGCCCACCCCTCTTTAGAGGGACAAAATATGACTACTGGAAACAAAGAATGATTGCATTCTTTGATGCATGCCATATAGACATGTGGGACGTCGTTGAGCAAGGAAACTACATCCCACTAGATCAAGCTGGTAGAGAGATACCCAAAGCACAATGGAGTGAAGAGCAAAAGCAAAGATTTGTGCTGAACTCCAAAGCACGCAACACACTTATGTGTGCTCTATCTGAGAAAGAGTACACTAAAATTCACAGCTTTAGAAGTGCCAAACAGATGTGGGACATCCTAGCTCTGACCAACGAGGGGTCCCTAGAGGTAAAGCGTAACAAGCTAAGCTTGTTAGCACGTAAGTATGAACTCTTTGAGATGGAAGAAAGTGAATCTATACAAACTATGTTTGGAAGATTCCAAACCATTGTTGATGAACTTTCTTTCCTAGGTAGAACTTATGATAACTTTAATCATATTGATAAATTACTTCGAAGTTTACCTAGGAAATGGAGACCACAGGTTACTTCTTTGAGAGCGTCCAAGAATCTGGAAAAGATCTTTCTGGAGGAACTTATTGGACTACTTAAGGTTCATGAGTTAGAGTTGCAACAAGACGATGCTGGGAGAAAACAAAAGTCTATGATATAAAATGGGAGTTGCAACTGTTTTGGATCCTAGATATAAAATGGAGTTGCTTGAATACTATTAGGAAAAGTTGTATGATCGTGAATCTTTTTCTCAAGTTAGGATGATTCGACAACTGTTCTATGATTTGGTTTTTGATTATCAACTGAAAATGAGTAAAGATTTAGGTGGTAGCTCTCCAACTATTGATGGTAGTAATGTTGGTAATGATGCCTTATCTAAGTATGAGATATACATTATGATAAGAAAAAAAGAGCTAGAAGTTCTTTTGTTAAAACAGAGTTGGACCATTATTTAGAGGAGGATGTTTTACCAAGAACTGCTGATTTTGATATTTTGATGTGGTGGAAGTTGAATGGTATCAAGTATCCAACACTCCAAGCAATTGCAAGGGACATTCTAGCTATTCCTATATCTACAGTAGCTTCAGAATCAACATTTAGCACTAGTGGTCAAATTTTAAGTCCTCATCGTAGTTGACTTCATTGGAGCACTTTGGAGGCCTTAATGTGTACTAGAAGTTGGTTATGGAGTGTTGAAACTTCTGGTAATGTTTAAGAGGCTTTTTGACCAAAGTAGGGTCGTTGACCAACTTATTTACGTAAATGGGGCTCTTTTGAAAGTATTTACGCCTTTGGGGCTGTTTACAACGGTGTCACTATGGCCCATAGCGACACCCATGCCACGTGGAATTTTTAAACTCCAGGGAAGTCATGAAAGCCATATTGATAATGTCACTATAGCCCATAGCGACACAAAACGGCTTCAACGAAGTCGCTATAGCCTACAACGCCCCATTTTTAATATTAAAAAATATAAAAAAATAAGTAAATAATTTTTTTGAAAAAAATACGAATTTGTAAAAGTGGCGCTATGGCCTATAGCGGCACTATGTGTCGCTATAGGCCATAGCGCCACTTTTAATTATTTACTTAATTTATTTTTTCCACTTTTTAATTTATTTTATGAATTTTATATAAATCTATATTTATATATTTATCTTTTCTGTATTTTCTTTATTAAAAGGAAAAAATAATTAAAAGGAAAAAAAATATTTAAAAATAAAATGGAATAAAACAGAAATTTAAAAATAAAACTTGAAAAAAGCTAATAATATAAATAAGAATAAAAGAAAATAAAATAAATAATTTATTGAAATTAAATAAATTTTTATAATAACAGAAATATAAAATTAATATTTTAAATAAATTAATAATATAAAATTTGAAAAGAAAAAAAAAAAAAAAGTCGCTATGGCCTATAGCGAATTTTCGGCGCTATAGGCCATAGCGACTCGTGCTCTTTCGTGCTCGTTATCATCACACAATAACAGTCACACACTGAGCTTTCACCCAACTTATCTTAAATCACCAGAAAATTCCTATTCCTTTTATCCTCATTATCATCACAGAACCGTATTCCCTCACTGGAAACCAAATTAAAGGACATGATCTCCTGGTTATTCACAAATATTCTACTTCTCTTTGTAATATTCTTATATCTTGCTTATATCCGCAGCTTTTGAATAAGGAAAAATTAAGGAACCAAATAAGGGGAAATTAAAAAAAATAAATAAATAAATTAGTGGCGCTATGGCCTATAGCGACACAGTGTCGCTATAGGCCATAGCGCCACTCTTATAAATAATTAAAATACATATTTTAAAATTACGTTTTTAAACAACTTATTTTTATTTTTATAAATATATAATAAATAACTCAGTTTATTATTTTTAAGTTACATTTAAATTATTTTTTTTTTCTTTTTTTTTTCTTACATGGTGTCGCTATGGGCTACATCATTTCTGTTGGTCCATCAACTGTGGTGGCCCAGCCCATAGCGACACTGATGTGGCTCAGTCCAACTCATTTTGAGCAAAAAAAAAAAATTGTCACGTGGCATGGGTGTCGCTATGAGCCATAGCGACACCGTTGTAAACAGCCCCAAAGGCGTAAATACTTTCAAAAGAACCCCATTTACGTAAATAAGTTGGTCAACGACCCCACTTTGGTCAAAAAGCCTGTTTAAGACAATACATTTAAAAAATTTATTAAATGTTTGTATATTTTTATTTTATTAACTAATTTTTTTACTATATTTGATATTTATAGGTCATGAGAATTCTAAAGTAATCGATGAATTTCCTATTTTAATTGATGAAATAGGATCGGATGATGAAGCTAATGTTTTATATTATTTATTTTAATGAGTTATTTACTTTACTCAACAATTTTATATTATTTTTTTAATGTATATTAAATATTTCTTTTGTTTTATGTAGATGAAATGATGGAGGATAGTGACATTACTTTCCATTTGGAAGATGATCAATAAATGGAAGATGTATGATGGAATGATGAATTGGAATTGTTGCTATTTTTTATTTGTATTTCATATATTTAAATATTGTCTTTTGTCTAGTTGTCTTGGTCTTTCTTTTATTTTTTTTAATGAAAAAATGGTATTTTGTGATTTTGTTGGATTGGAACAACTTTATGATATTACTACAAACTTTGTTGAATTGGAAAATATGATATTTCGTCATAATTAGAATTTATAAATATCATCTACGTACAAAATGCATAATAATACTAGCAAAAGTGTTGTGCCATTTACATCAAATTATCGATAATGTTGATGTCATAATTTCATATAATAATTAGATATAATAGAAAAATGTATTACATATTATTTAAACTATTTGAGATATATTTTGACCAAAAGGAATGTAAAAATTTGTATTGTTTTTCTTTTTCTTTTAATTTTTTTTTATTTATTTTTTATTTATTAAAAATAGAAGAAAAAAAATCCAGGAGTGGGGGCGGGGGCGGGGCGGGGAAACCCGAACCCGGTTGGGGGCGGGGATGGGTACCCAGGTTTTACCCCAGCAGGTATCGGGAGCGAGGGCGGGGAACATAAAACCTGCCCCTGCCCCGCCCCGCCCCGTTGCCATGCCTAAATAAAATGAGTAGACTTAGTTAGACTATCCACAATAACCCAAATGGAATCTAGATTTTTTGCGATTCTAGGTAACGCAACCACAAAGTCCATAAAGATGTTATCACACTTCCACACAGGTATATCTAAAGGTTGCAACTTTCCTGAAGGCTTTTGGTATTCTACCTTAAACTTTTGACACACTAAACAAGTATAGACAAACTCTTCTATCTCCCTCTTCATCCTAGTATCATGTAAAAGATGTTTCGCCAATGAAATTATTGCCCAATTAGAGCATTTCCAACGCCAGTTTGTTAGTCAATTCTTAAGCTTAAGCTCTCATTACTTATAAGAAACCTGCATTGGAGCATGCTGACATGACAGACCAAATAGCTAAAATTTAAGCATCGTTCATTAATTATATAAGAGACAATTGCTTAAGAATAAAAAAATAATTTAATGTCTTCTTCCTTCACCAACTTTCTTCTATACAAAATGTTTGAGATGCTTATAAGAATTGTCCATTAGAGCAAAATTAATAAAAATATGGTATGAGTTTCTTATAAGTGATATGTTATTATAAATCTCATTTAAAGTGAAATAAGAACTCAAAGAAGTTGCTTATAAGAACTTGCACCGAAGATACTCTTAGCCTGAACTATATGTTGATGACCTAGACTTGACATACACCATGTTGGATACAATATACGCTTTTTAAAGTTATATCTTATGTCTGGCTGAAATGAAAAAGAGTATTCTTCTTACGGTTCTTGCCACTCCACTGCCATGGATGAGGCACTTTGTGTCTGTCATAATGGGACCAATAATGAAACCACGCATATGGTGTATAGCCAATATATATATGTTCTTTAAAGTGATGTTAATTAAGATATCACTCTTTCACATGTGTGGTGGAGTTTAAATTGCATATGTTCTTTATGCAAGTATTTAGATATAACTTTTAACATAATTCATGTTCACACTAGCTTCCAGGTCCAGAAAGATCATTTTCCAACCAAAAACTAAATTGTTAACAACCATAATGTAAGACAGTAAGAGTATGGTGGTGGAGTTAAGGTAATATACAAAGTTTTAACTTTGAACCTTGTTGTTTCTTGATGAAAAAAATATAATAAAAAGAATGAAAATTTAAATAATAATGTTCTTACTTGAGACTGTGTGGGGACGATCTTCGGGCAAGATCGGTGAGCCTCCTCTACTTGGTACGTCTGCTGCTCCGAGATGGGGTTGGTACCTGCAAAAGAGACTCCAATGCTTAAGTTAGTCCTTGTGGGTGAGTAGGTCTCATATATATAATGCACGTACCTTAATATGGATTAGGGTTTTTCTCGAGCACGCCGTGGTGATTGAGCATAAGAGGGGGTTTGCCAAGGCTGCTCGCCAGGCCCAAGCAATTGCTCCTAGAGTGGATTTTTTTGGGATGCATGTGGACAAAGATGTGTGGGATGGGAAGTTGGTGAATGAGGATGATCCATCCGAGAGCTCAAGCGAGAATACCGCTACCTAAGCTTGCATAGTTTTCCTGTTTTGTAATAGTCTTGTAATAGACTTAGTTAATTTTGTCGTACTTGTGGCCTTGTTGCCTTATACTATATTGGACTTGTTTTTTGTTGAATGTTTTTTGTGCATTTGGCTATATATTGCCTTTAATTTTTTGTTAGCGCTTGAACTTGTTCTCTTGTTGTGAAGACATGGATTGTGAAATTCTAAGTTTCAAGTTCGACCTTTGGTAAAGCAAACTTGACCTCTTTTTGTTTCCAAGTTTCGAATTCGACCTTGGATTTTAAATTAAGGTTCAAACTTGACCCCCTTGTTTTTTTTAGGTTCGAATTCAACCTTGAATTTTTAAATTAAGGTTCAAACTTGACCTTTTCTTTTCTTTTTATTGTTTTCGAGGTTCGAATTCGACCTTGGAGTTTTAAATTAAGGTTCAAACTTGACCTTCTTTTTTTGTTTCCAAGGTTCGAATTCGACCTTGGATTTTAAATTGAGGTTCAAACTTGACCTTTTTTTTTTGTTTCCGAGGTTCGAATTCGACCTTGGATTTTTAATTAAGGTTCAAACGACCTCTTCTTTTCTTTTTTTGTTTCCGAGGTTTGATTTCGACCTTGGATTTTAAATTGAGGTTCAAACTTGACCTTTTTTTTTTGTTTCCGAGGTTCGAATTCGACCTTGGATTTTTAATTGAGGTTTAAACTGGACCTCTTTTTTTTTTTTTTTGTTTCCAAGGTTCGAATTCGACCTTAGATTTTAAATTGAGGTTCAAACTTGACCTCTGCATTTAAGATCCGACCTTTCACGTTTGGGTAATGTAAAACAGAGATATACACGACCTCGGGAGGAGGCGGCGAGCTCCTGCAATTCACCCACCTGAGAGGCATAAGCCTCATTAGATCGTAGGGCGATCTCGAGAGACTTCTGCACCCTCGCAAGGTCACCCCTAGCAGCTCGAAGCTCAGCCCCCTGCAATTTCACCTCGCCAACAACGGCCCCTAGAACCTTATTCTCCTCCTTCAGGGCCTTATTCTCCTCTCTCAAAGGCTGAACTCGACCCCTCAACCTCGCCAGGTCCTCCTGCTGCCTAGACCATTTATGCTTCCAATAGTCCATGATGGCCACCCCGTCTGCAGGAGAACCTGGGCAGCATCTAGACCTTCCACAGGCCCAGCCGACTCGATCATAGCTTGATCAGCCGTGCTCAGTGACCCTTCAGGAAAAAATTTAGCTGCAGCCACCCCAATGCTCCACCAAGAATCAATGTCCTCCGAGGCACTCAAATGATCCAACCTCACCACTGCGTCCCCCTTGTGGTAGCGCTGGGCGAGGTACTGGGTTCTGGGAGGCCCCTTCGACGGGCCAGTTGAAGGCGCCGACGCCACGTGGGTGGGCGTCGGAACTTCAGAGCTTGGCCCCTTCCAGCGAGCTTCAGCAGAAGCAGGGGCAGACGCCCCCTGCTCGACAATAGGAGGATCCTCGCCGGGCACCTCCGACCTCGGGGGCACCGAGGTCCCAACAACGCCCCCTGCCTGCAAAAAGCAGCCCCATGTCAAAAGACACAAGAACAACATGTAAGGTAAAAAGAAAGTCGAAAAGAGAAACACTCACCACAGCCGCCCGGACGACGCGCTCAGCAACCTGGGCTCCTACCTCGGCAGCTATCCCGGCCTGCAAAAAGCCGCATCGCCTCAATAAAATGAGCAAAATCAACACAGTAGAAAATGTTGGAGAAAATAAGACACTTACCTCGGTGGGGGGAGCAACCTGCTCAGCAGCCGGGGGCGCCACCTTGGCAGTCTGAGCAACAGGCTCAACGACCCGAGCCATCTCCTCAGTGGCCACTAGAGGAGCCCCCTCGGGCAGGGGACTCCCGGTCAAGTCCACCGCCTCGGCATCAGCGGCCTTGGAGGTAACCTCCTCCGTTTCGCGAGGGACAGAGGTTCCCCCGACCTCTTTCACACCCCTCTTTCTTTTTCGGTTGACCTTCAGGGGGGAGCCCTCCTCCTCTTGAGGCTCGGGCACCTCGAGCTCGGTAACATTGTAGCAATGCTTCAGCTCACGCCACAAGTTCTTCCCCATGATGCCTGCAAACAGCAAACAAAACACATCAGCAAAGGAACATTACACAAACCCTAACAAACTACCAAAACACAAGATACTCACTCTCCAGGCCCCTCTCCCTGTGCGCCGAGTTCTCGAGCGACAGGATGAGCTTGCAATCCAGCGGCCGAGGGAGCGCCTTAAGATCTTCAATGGCGGCCAGCTCCGCAGCCGTTAATTGCAATTGGCCCTCCCCGTGAAACCTAGACGGTTTGGGGCACCAATAGAAGGGGAACTTCGACAACCTGCCAAAGTAGAATGCCCCATCCTCCATCGGGTCGACATCCACAAGGGCAACCCGGAAAAACTCTTGTTCAAAATTTTTGTATGACTGGGAGTAGAGAGTGAATAAACCCCCATCCCTACCCCCATTCAGAGACAATATGCCGTAAGGAGGAACGCCCAGCTTCAGCTGATAAAAATGAAGAAAGACGGGAAGAGACACCCCTATCCCTAGAACTGTACAAAGGACTTGAAAAGCCTGCAAAAAACCTCAACTGTTGGGGTGCAACTGGCAAGGAGCCGAGTTGATGAAGTCCAAAAAATCACACTCAAACTGAGTGAAGGGAAGACGGACACCCAGGTCCCTGAAGAAACACTGGTACATATAGAAATGGGGGGGGGGTCAGTGGACCTCCCCATATACACACCCTCACCAGCCTGACAGGGTTCAAGCCGGATCATCCGAGAAATGGAAGGGTCACAAATTCGGTGTGTCTTCCAAATCGCGTTGACCTCAAGGAACGACTGGAACACGTTTTGGACCCCGGCCACATCGCGTTTGACCCAATCGTAACCAGGAACCCCTGGTTCTAGATCCTTAGGCGGATCACTCTTCTCAGCGGTGGCCTTTCCAGCAACCGCCACCTTGTCGCGCCCTCTGCCCCTACCCCTAGCAGGCGTAGAAGACCCGGCACCACTCTCTCTACCCATCGAGAAAGCAAAAAGACTCGGAGAAGGAGAAGATGGGAGAAAGGAGAGAGAACAGAGAAATCGAAGTACCTGGTACCCCTTTGACAAAAGAAAGAATGAATAGGAAGAGGCAAAACCCAGTTGCCGGAAACAGCGACGGAAACTGAACGGAAGCGAAGGTGCAGGAAGCAACTTGCGCAAGAAACTAAAAAGGAGAAAGAGAGCAAAAAGAGTAAAGTGGAAGAGGAAGGGGCGCGAGTAAGAGAAAAAGGGGTTTTCCAAAATTCAAATGGCCACGACACGTGTCAGCCAGGGGACACACCTGATCACGCATTAAATGAAGCCATCATTGCATAACCGTCGCGCCCATTAACGCGCCAGCCTCAGTCATCGAAATGGGAAGCGACAGTTACGACACATGGCACCCTGACAGGCCAACGTACGCGAAAGGTCACTCCCCCCCAGCGAGCTCGGTCTTAACTCCTCGACCTACGGTCTTCGGAGCTCGGGGGCTAGTGTACTATCCGTACTGCGAAACCGAGCTCCGAGTTCGGTATCACAGCGCAAGATGACCTCGGGCATGCGCTACGCGACGTCAGCTCGGCATTTAAGTAGATCATAACTGATCTCATGGAATCTCGCCCCAGACGGGATCCATTATCCAATCTTATCATATCTCATCTCAGGCCCAGGGTCCAAAGCAACCCTAATTCACACTAAGGTACGTGCATTACTTATACGAGACTCATACTCATACAAACCCTAACTTTGGCATCGGAGTCTCTTTTGCAGGTACCACCCCCATCTTGGAGCATCAACGTACCCGTGAAGGAGGCTCATCAATCTTACTCGGCAGATCATCTCTACAACAGATTTCCGGTAAGAACAAATATAAATATTTTACATGAATTTTTTAAATTTTTTTTAAAAATATACTTTAACAGAATAATTTGATTTAAAAAATGTATTTTAAAAAATAATTTGATTAATGTTATAGATTTCGATTATTTTAACTTAGTTGTCTTTGTGAATTTAAAAAAAAAATAGTTAATTATATTTTTTTTGACATGAAATCTATAGTTATTTTTATTCAATTTTATTCATTTATTTTGTCTAATTTTATTCTGTCAATTTGATATATTTATTTGTTTTTGATTATTTTTAATATTAATTTATTTTATAATAAAATTTATATATAATTTTATATAGAAAATATAGAAGAAGTTTTGGATGGAAGAAAGATATTACAAAATTTCTTTCTTTTATATTATTAATAAATATTGTATGATCATTATTTTTAGAAATATGATTTCCAAAATGTATGATTCATGAATCATTATTCGCAAACATGAAAAATTCAGTGTACCATGTGCTTTTTAAGTGTAAGAAAACATATGATATTTATCTTTATTAAAAAATTCACTCAAAAAGAATTTTTATATTCAAAATTTTAATTTATATTGTTAAATGTCACTACGTAAAACTCATTAATTCCCAAAATATAGCTACCAACCACAACTTTTTAGTTTAATAAAAAGAAAAAGGTTAAAATACTTTTTTGTTCCTATAGTTTCACTTATTTTATTTCTTAGTCCTTATAATTTAAAATACGTAATTTTAATTTTTATACTTATCTTTTCTAATCATTTTTATTCTCTAAAGTTTCATGTATAGATCTTTTTAGTCTCTATACATTTTTCTAATTTTTTTAGTGTTTGTAATTTTTTTTTGTAACATTATGTGTTTTGTGTTATTGTAATAGAGGTTTTCAATTTTTTGAGAGTAAAATAAGGATGTCTAAACAAGAGGGTCACAAATGAAGATAAAAAGAGATAAGGAATGTTGAGAAACCTAATTTGAGTAACTTTAGCAATCTAAATTTGATATATAAGACACACAATGACATAAAGTTAAATTAATACCCCTGTTACAAAAAATTATATTTAAAACGATTAAAAAATCGCAAATATACACACTTAAAAGATCAATCTTAAATTTTACGGACAATAAAAGATTGAAAAAGATAAATATAAGAATTAAAAATATTTATTTTAAACTATAAAAACTAAAAGATAAATTAGTGAAATTATAAAAATTAAAAAAATATTTTAACCAAACAAAATTATAACTATAATAAATGAAATTAGGTGTCATTAGAAAATAATAACGGCAGTCTTAATTTCATCAATTAAATGTGTAGTTAATGTTGTTAACTTATTTCCTCATATGATTAGGGTTGTTTATTTCATTTATTATTTTATTAATTAATGATGAAATTTTTATAGAAATAGTTATGGTATGCAACCAAACTAAATATTCACAAACCCGACTCAACCAAATGTGATCAACTACCTCTGGGTCTGCATCACCTTTGAATTGTGGAGGATGGCACTTATAGAATTCAGCCAAATCTCGACTCTCCTGTGACCCAACTGATCTTGTTACACCAGCTATAGCTCTCTCAGCATCCATCCTAGCAATGTAGGCATTATGTTATTGCATAGTCATAGTTATCATCTCCATGACATGGGTTATCTACTCATTTGCTCTAGGCATCTTCAACAAAAGTAACAACTCATTTAGCACACTACATCTAAACCACTCAACATAAATCAACACAACATTCAGCACAACATAGAGTTCAATCATAACAAAAGCCTAAGGGGACCACCCCCACAGAGTGTCCACTAGACTCGAACTGCTCTGATACCATAAAGTGTAACGACTCGCCTGGCCATCACACTGTAGAACCACACTACACAGAAGTAGAATATGCATACAAAAAAGAATATATACATATATCCAGCCTGAGGCTCAACAAGTCAAAGTATATATATCTAATACTAACAAAATGCTACACCGAGGTAGCCTACACAAAATCAGCTTCAGCCACCACCTATGACATTGTTACTACTCTTCAGCCTATCCTTGCTCTGCTCCCATATACAGTATGATCATCGCAGTCCAAACCACATGGAAACATATGCAAGGGTAAGCTAGTGAAAATAATCAACATATAGATGTAGACAACTTACAACTTTAACAACGAAACAACAATTTCAACAATTCAACGTTCAACACATAACAACACCCAACTAAATCACAGCTTCACAATACAACAACATATATACAACTCATATCAACATCAATTCAACTCATCAACAACTTTTGCGTCGTCACGCAGTTCAACTCGGAGATCTCCTACAACATGGGTATGTAGTCTAAGTGGCTAGGTCCTACCGAACTGACAACACAGAACCTTTTTGGGCTTGCTAGGTAAACAGAAAATTTGGATATCAATCCACAACTTCATGATTTCTCAGACTTTGCAACTTAAACAAGGATGTATAACACTATGTCTGGATAAAACAGCTGGGTTTAGGACTACCACGACATTAGCTAGCTCAACTAAGCCATTTATGGGATGAGCCTACCGACTATCCTCCAAATACTACAACCCTCCGATACTTGGTTAGGAACTAAGTACCTGACTTAGTACTTTACTCAAATTGGTCGCTTGTAATCGGTATAGCTCGACCTGACCCCTATACCGTGGTCGCTTCATACATGTGTGCCTCGACCTTGCCCACACACGGGACCAACTAAGTCCTAGAGGAGAACAACACAACGTCCACTCCAAGGGACAACTTCCCAAGGAGGGTTTTCAACAAATTGGGCTCTTAGAACACCACAACTATCTCAACCCGCACAATGGGATGAACAACTTTGAAAATATCTCTTCTAGTCCTAGTGATCAACAACTTATCATCACAACTGAATCAGCTTTCAACTTAACAACACAGCTCAGCTCAACAATTAACAACACACTTCAACAGCACAACAACTTCTCAAAAGCGTTTAACAACATGTTTTAGCAACAAAGCAACTTATCCAAAATATAAATACAGTATTTCCTCACAATTACAAAACTACATCTTCTCATCATATCACAATATTCAACATTTTCTTTGTCATATAATCAAACACATCACGCCTGGCGCAAGTAAACTCGCGCCCAGCCTGAACCCAACCTGAGAGCTCTAAAGCTCTCCCACGCCCGGCGTAGCATCATCACGCTTGGCGAGTTGGTAAGCAGAAACTTCCAAGAGTCTCCCAAGCCTGGCGTGCCAAACTCGCGCTCGACGTAAATCAGGTAGAGACCTCACCAGGATCTCACGCCCAGCGCGTTCATTCTACGCTCAACGCCACCCTAGGCAAAGACCCCTAAGGAATCTCTACGCCCGGCGCGCTCAGATCGCACCCAGCACCATATTAGTAACTCACTATCTGATATCACGCCTAGCATGGTTCTCCCCACGTCCAACGTGATTCATCCAGAGACTTTCGTTCCTAATCTCGCCTAGTGCAACCAACCTCGCGCTTGGTGTGATTGGAAAATAGAGTTCCCTGATGAACGCACGCCCGGTGCCAAGAACTATGCCCGGCGTGAATTCAAACAGCAACCCTCACAACTTCAAAAATTTCAACCAAAAACCTGAAAATCAGTCAACTCAAACACATGCAATCCATGAAATGAAATACATTTACATCATACGACCCAAAAACAAGCTTTATTTCAACATGCAACTATCAAACGCATCAAAATCACCATTTTTCCCAATTTTCCCGAAACCCCGAAAATGAGAAATTCTTCAAATCAATCAATGATTCTCGACATTCTTACTTCAAATGAGTTCTTAAACTCCCATACAACAAATAAGTTTACAATCTAACTTTCCTTACCTTAGAGAAGTAGAATCCGAGCTTCAGGGAGAGGAAGAAGAAGAAGGAGAAGGTCCGCGCTTCTGACTAAAAATCCTCACCTCTACTCTTAACCTTCAGCAACAAAAGCACCACAAGGAAGTTCAAAATTTTGGAACAAGGAAAAGGAAGTGAGAAGAAAATGAGAGTGTTGAGGGGAAGGAGGAAGAAGTAGAGCTTGCAGGTCTTACAGTGTCACTATAGGGTGTGTCACTGTATGGCAATTTTGTTATAGTGACATCATATAACAATGTGTTATCCAAATTTGTGTAAGTAACATAAACTCAAAACCATAAAATTTAATGTGAATTCAACACTTGTTATTCAAACATATAACTGAATTTACAAAAATAAATAAATTATTATGATAATATATATATATATATATATATATATATATATATATATATATGAAAAGAGATCCACTTATTCTAAGAAAAAATCTAGTTAAACTTACTTTACTCAATAATTTATGTTTTACATCAAATTTTAACAATCCAACAATTGAATTAAAAAATTTTAATGCATAAATCAACTTTGTAATTTTTTTTTAAAAAGTGAAAATTATTTGATACTCTATTTCATTAATTCAAATCAACATATAAAATATTTGTTTGATTATTTGTCAATTTGTATGAAAGAAATAAGTTATCAAATAGTTTTCAATTTTTTTTATAAAAAACTGTAAAATTGATATATATATATATATATATATATATAAAGAGAGAGAAAGAGAGAGTGAAAAGGGATTTACTTACTCTAAGAGTAACTCTACTCAATAATTCATGTTTTACATTAAATTTTAATGATTCAACCATTAAATTAAAAGTTCTTAATATATATATATATATATATATATATATATATATATATATATATATTTTAATCATGTTATTAGTTTTATAATTTTAGATTTTTTGATATATTATAATTCATTAAATAATTACTTTTTATAATTTTGATCACTTAATGAAAAGTCATCATAATTATAAAAATATCATTCCATAAATTTTAATAAATTCAATATTGTTGGTCAAGGGTAATGAAAAAAATTGGAAGAGTTTTGATGATTCCAAAAGCCTCTTGATATATAATACAAAGTTGTATAGCTTGTTATTTTATATTTTGTGTGTTTATAAGTAATTAATCTTATTGTATTTTCTCTAGCGAGACTTATTTTTTTTTTAGAATAAATGGATCTTTCTATCAATTATGTGGCATAATAATCATTTACAAGAAAAAGATCATTGATTATTTTGTTTATGGTTTAGGGTTTACCTAGGCATATTTCATATTTAACCATTGATTTCAAAGTTCTTAATATATAAATTAAGTATGGAAATCTAAAAAAAAATATAAAAATTGTCTTGATACTTCATTTTATTAATTCAAATTAAGGTATAAAATACTTTTATATGATTATCCATTAATTTGAATTAATAAAACAAAGTATCAAAAGATTTTTAATTTTTTTTTTAAATTTACAAACTTGATCTATGCATTAAGAACTTTAAATTCAATGGTTGAATCGTTAAAATTTGATGTAGAACATAAATTATTTAATAGATTAAGTTTAGATAGACTTACTCGTGGAGTAAACAGATCTCTTTATATATATATATATATATATATATATATATATATATATATATTTTTTTTTTTAAGAGTAAGTCTTGATAGACTAATTTCACTCAATAACTCATATTTTTCATTAAATTTTAATGATTCAACCAATGAATTAAACATTCTTAACATATAGGTCAAATTTATAATACTTTTAAAATTTTAAAAATTATATGATACTTCACAATGAAAATAATGAAAAAGTAATGATGACAATAACAAAGAGAGCAAGCAAGCGAAAGAGGGAGAGAGTGACTGAGTGGTGGCAATGGCAATGAGCATTGGACTCGGAGATGGATATGAGAATGAACGAGAGTGGTGATAAGAAATGTTGGAGAGTAAGGAAATGAATGCACATGGAAGAAGGGACACCATATGTCTGTGCATATAATTGTACCTACTAAATTATTTATCACTTAACTGGTTTACAATGGTTTATATCCACTACAACAAATTATTTTATTATTGATAATTATTTAATGATAATAAATTAATTGTTTTTATTTTATTATCTAATAAAAATATTAATGATTAATATATAATAACCACTAAAAATATATTTAATTTATATCATACCAAAATTTATTATTAGTGATAATTATTTATTGAAAAAACTTTAAGTCTCAAATTTACTAGAGATAAGATAATTAAATATTATACAAGTTGATGATAACTCTCACCTTACAAGTTTATGTTGTAGGGTTAAGTTAGACTTATAACTCACTATTCTAAATTGGTATCAGATTACTCGTCATTACCAAGCTCAATAATGTTAAACTTGAGGGGATATATTGGAGAAAATCCAAGTCTCACATCGATTATAAATAAAATAATTAAAGAGTATGTAAGTAGAGAGTAACTCTCAACTTGCAAGTTCCACGTTTCTTAGAGATAAGACAATTAAAAAATAAGAAAATTAAAGACTATATAAGTAGATGGCAACCCTCATTAATTAAAAAGTATTATGAATTATTTCTTAAACTTTTAGTGACAATAGCAAAAAATATTAAATGTCAGTAAAAAATGTCACAAAAACTTATACATTTTTTCAGATCATTATAAGAATCTTTACTAGCATGTAGAATAATTACTGGTAAATATTTTATTGACATTGCATATAACGATTAATGTAAAAAAGTTAATAAAAGATTTTGCAACAATTTTTATTATCACTAAAAAAAACATTAAATATCATAAAAAAAATTCATTTTATTGTAGTTATCAATTCATTTAAATGCTTAACTGATTTGGTATGTTGTAAATTAAAGCACCAACATTATAACAAGAGCTTCACGATATTCCCAACCAATCCAAAAGACATGCCAAAATACAAAGTACAATGGGTATCTTGGTGCCTTTCACACTTAGTGCAAACTCAGTCTCTCAGAACCAAAGTCATTGGGTCTCTTTATGGATCATGCACTTGGTGAGACAATACTTTCTCTTAGCATCAAACTAGGAATAACTCTTAATGACTCGCGCTCAGTGTAGTCCTTCTCACACTTAATGCCAAGAGGCATGATCACCTCTCAAGGACTTTCATGTTTAGCAAGATGACTCCACGCTTGGAGCGGGTAAGCAAATTGCACATCTAAAGTTTCGTGATTTCAATTTATTGGAAACCTAAAAAGCCTCCAAGTCATCCAAACATTCGAGAATGACAAATATGGGTCCAAAATTGATTAACTTAGCAATTACTTGACAATTTCTCATAAAATAAATGCATATATATATATATATATATATATATATATATATATATATATATACATACATATATATATATATATATATATATATATATATACATACATATATATATATATATATATATATATATATATATTACATCAATTCATTAATTTCAAAACGATTAAACCTAAACCCTAATTGTCAAGAACATTATCAATTCATTATACACAACAATTTATTCAATTTAAATACAACAACAATTAACAAAAAAAAATATACAAGATCAATAGAAACCTACAAAACTTAAACAACATCAACATAGTCAAATTATGGGGATCCAAACAAACGACTTCACATGATCTAGTGTCAACCTCTTTATCCACAACCTGTATTATATCCATGAGTGAGACAACTCATTGCTCTTATCTTGAAAAAAAAAATACACATGAAAATGGTGCAAACGAGTTATGACAACAACCTTCTCGATGTTCCTCTCTAAAATCACAGTGCTCTCAATATGTTTTCAAGATGACACCACAAAAGAATGAATTATGTTTACACCTTGTAATATATCTTATTGTGTTTACGAGGACAAAAATTTAAAAGTTTGCTAAAATATATTTTATTGTTAGAAAATCCTTCTTTTATTTTCTAAAACCTTTAATTCAATCAAAATAATAAGTTATTGGGTCTATTTGTTTAAACTTAAAAATAAGTATATTTTTAAAACAAGCAATTCTTTAATAAGTAGATAGGAGTTGCTTCCTAAAAAAAGTATAAAAAAAAAACTGCTTTTTTTATTAAAAAAAAGTTTAGACAAATACATTAAAAAGTAAAAAAAAAAAAATAATACTTATTTTATTAAAAGGAAGTGCTTTATAGGAAAAAATTTAAACAAACAGATCAATTATTTCATTAGAAAAACTATAGTGTTACACCAAGTTGCACTTCCTCATTGTAAGCCTTTCTTTGGTGGACTAAAGTCTAAAATGATAATGCAAAATACACTTGAAGGTTGAGCTCCCTCAACTTGGACCACTTAAAAGAACAAACTAAACGAGTTAATCTAATAATTCATGCTTGTTTTGAAACCCATATTTAAATTATATAAGTTAAATTATATTTTTAATTTTTCTATAATATTTAATTATATAATTTTGGTCTCTCAAATGTTAATTATATAATTTTAGTCTCTAAAATTTATAAAATTTATAATTTTGGTCCTATTAGTAAATATCTATCACTTAACCATTATAATTATTATATTGATCATCACTATTGACATCAAGTGCATGACATAGTCATTAATATTTAATAATAACATTTAAGTCAAATTTTACTTTACTTCCAATTTTTATCTCATAAAATTATTAAAAAAAAAGATAAAATAAAATAAAAATATGGATAAAAATGCAATTTAAGTAACATTTTAGATATATGAATAATTCATTCTATATATCATGTAACATTGTAGATATCAAATAGAATTTAAGTAAAGTTAATTCTTAAAAACTTATTTCCATGGTAACAATATTCTATAACCAATACATGCATTTAAAAAAAACCTTTTCATATAATCTAATATTTCTATCAAAGTGTTAATTCCTTCACTCAATAATTATCTTGACACTTTTAATTCTAAAATAAAATCAAGACAATAATATATTTTTAATTATAAAATAATATCAAAAGGTTTAATAACTTTTAATTAAGACAATATTTTTTCAATTCATCTTCATCTAAAATTTAACATTTTTTAATTCAATTAAAAATTCAAAAATATTTTTATATTAAAATTACAATTAATTCTACCCATTGTAAATTTATTGAAACGTTACGTTAAAATTAACAACTTAATTTTAGTTCTTGATTTTTCCAATTAACTTTTTTATCATATAAGTTAATATTAAAACAATAATTACAATATTATCTAAATCCAATATGTAATACTCAATCGTAATATTTATTATCAAAATAACACCCCAAAAAGACTTGGCGCCTAAGGCCCATATCCTAAGTTCCTAACTCGCCTTGCACTAAACATGACTATGCATATTCATTATTCAGCTAGCTTATAAATTTTAAGCTAACTTATACATTAGTTTTATAAAACACACCTCATATATTACTTTGTAAAAAAGATTAAAAGAGAATTAATTTAAGTGTAACTTTATAAATCTAATAATTACTTTACCAACATATATATCGTTGATATGAACGAAACTAAGTTTAGATTTTTTAAATAAGGTTTTATTTTTGAATTTTATGATTGAAAAAAATATATGAATAAAAAGAGAGATCCCACTATATTTTATGAGTTTCTTTTTTTTAAAACATTTTACTCTTTTAATCCATTGAATCATCTTTTCAAGAGCGAAATTATGACGATCTAACAAATATTATGATAGACAATACTTTAGATTAGGGATGACAAAATAAACTTGGATCCTATGGGTACTCGCAAAAACATCTACATGTGGGACGGTAAATACTTGCTTATATGTGGATAGGTATAGGAAGGGTATAGACCTGCAAAATTTAGTCGGTATGGGTGCGGGTTGGTTACTATAGTACCCAACCTGCCTCGCCTTGCCCCGCAATTATATATATATATATATATATATATATAAGGGATCCTTTTATTCTAGGAGTAAGTCTATGTAGACTTACTTTGTTCAATAACTCATGTTCTATATCAAATTTCAACGATCCGGCCGTTCAATTTAAAGTTCTTAATGTATAGATCAAATCTGCAAATTTTTAGAAAATTTGAAAATCATTTGATACTTCATTTCATTAATTTGAATCAATGTATAAAATGATTTTTATGATTATAATTTGAATTAATGAAATGAAGAATCAAATGATCTTCAAATTTTTTTAAAAAATTGTAGATTTGATCTATACATTAAGAACTTTAAATTGAACGGTTGGATCGTTAAAATTTGATGTAGAATATGAGTTATTGAACAGAGTAAGTCTATATAGACGTACACCTGGAGTAAAAGGATCCCTCCTCATATATATATATATATATGAGGAGGGTTCAAACAACACTGGTGTAGCTTTTACTAAGTGTTACACCGCTCAATAACTTTATATTAAATGTGAATTTTGAAAATTCAACCGTTAAATTGAAAGTTCATATCTCTTAGATCATATATATCAAATTTTATATTAATCTAAGATGATTTGATACTTCATTCTCATAAAACAAAATTGACGTAATATATACATTTCAAAATATACTAAAATATGAACACTTTGATTACCTTCAAATTGTTGTTCAATTTTAACAAAATTTGACATATATGATCTAAGAGATATGAACTTTCAATCTAACGGTTGAATTTTCAAAATTCACATTTAATATAAAGTTATTAAGCAGTGTAACACTTACTAAAGTTACACCGGTGTCGTTTGAACCCTCATATATATATATATATATATATATATATAGGAGGAATCCATTTACTCTAGGTGTAAGTCTACCCAGACTTACTCCGATCAATAACTCATGTTCTACATCAAATTTCAACGATCCAACCGTTGAATTTAAAGTTCTTAATGCATAGATTAAATATGCAAACTTTTTAAAAATTTGAAAACCATTTGATACTTTGTTTCATTAACTCAAATCAATGTATAAAATGATTTTATGATTATTCATCAATTTGAATTAATGAAATGAAGTATCAAATGATCCAACCGTTGAATTTAAAGTTCTTAATGCATAGATTAAATATGCAATTTTTTAAAAATTTTAAAAATCATTTGATACTTTATTTCATTAACTCAAATCAATGTAAAAAATGAATTTATGATTATTTTTCAATTTGAATTAATGAAATGAATTATCAAATGATTTTTAAAATTTTTAAAAATTTACAGACTTGATCTATGCATTACAAACTTCAAATTCAATTATTAAATCGTTAAAATTTGATGTAGAACATGAGTTATTAAGCGGAGTAAATTTAGGTAGACTTACTCCTAAAATAAATGGATTCCTCCCTCCTCTATATATATTAATATTAATATAATAATATTGTTGTTATTTTAGATTCAAGATGCAAGTTGAAATTGTTAGAGTATTTTTTCTCTAAGCTTTATGGTAGCTCATCTTCAATTGAAATTAATAAATGAAGAAATTATGCTACTCATTGTTTGAAGAGTAATCAAACTAAAGTTAAGAGAATCACTACTAGATTTTAATTCTTTAGCAATATTTTATTGTTTACATTTGTTAAAATATTACTATATATTAAACAAATATGTTATTTTGCAACACTTTTAAAAAAAATGTCATTATAGATTAGGGATGGCAATGGGGCCCCATGGGGGCGGGTAATAGTAAATCCGCCCCCACCCCGCTAGATAAAAATTATCCCCATATCCACCCTATATCCGCGCGAGTATCCATTGAGCGGGTATCCATGAATTTCTTGAATACCCACGGATATCCATAGATATTTATAAATTTTTTAAGAAATTAAAAAAATTATATTACAAATGATTTTAAGTCTATATTTAATGTCATTGAAATATTAAAAATAAAAATTCAATGTTAATTTTAAACTTGTATTTAACGTTAATTTTTTTTTGAAATAATAATAAAAATGTAAGATAATCAATGACTTAAAATACATCAATCTCACAAGTAAGTTAAAGTCTCATCACAAAGTTAAAATAATTCAATCTCATAATTCCAAACGAAAGTAAACAACTTAAAATACATAAATTTTACTGGTCCAATCAAAGCTAGAAAATTAATCAAATTATATCCAACATAATTCTATAATATTCTTAACACATGTTAGTAACTTCATCAACCTCACTTTTGTAAGAAAATAAGATGAGAGAGTGTACTTTTAGGGTTATGTGGTACAAGAATAATTAGTATATTTAAGAAATATTATTAAACAGGTACCCGCGGGTATGGATATCATCATACCCGCCCCCGCCCCATTTATAAACGGGTAAAAAATTATCCGTCCCCATTATCCGCGGGTACCCAATTAGCCTATCCATTTATTATCCGTAGCGGATTTTACCCGCAGATGCCCGCGGGTGCGGGTATTTTTTCCATCCCTATTATAGATAGAGTAATATTTTTTTATTTCAATATTATTCTTTCTAATTTTTTTTAAAATCAAAGTCCCATATCGAGTAAAAAAATTTCTCATAGGTTATTTTGCAACATTTTTTTTTAAAAAATGTTACTATAAAGAGTATATATAACCATAATTAAAGTCTCACATCGAATAGATTAATGACTCATAAAGAGTATATATAACCATATAGTTATACTTAAGATAAATAAAATTTGATATTTTATATATAATTAGTGGCAACTAATTAAGAATGTCTCTAATCTTCTCTCAAAAAACTCCTGAGAGTTTAAGAGTAGGGATGACAATGGGGCCCCATGGGGGCGGGTAATAGTAAATCCGCCCTCGCCCCGCTAGATAAAAATTGTCCCCATATCCATCCTATATCCGCGCAGATATCCATTGAGCGGGTATCCATGAATTTCTTGAATACCCACGGATATCCATGGATATTTATGAATTTTTTAAGAAATTAAAAAAATTATATTACAAATGATTTTAAGTCTATATTTAATGTCATTGAAATATTAAAAATAAAAATTCAATGTTAACTTTAAACTTGTATTTAACGTTAATTTTGTTGAAATAATAATAAAAATGTAAGATAATCAATGACTTAAAATACATCAATCTCACAAGTAAGTTAAAGTCCCATCACAAAGTTACAATAATTCAATCTCATAATTCCAAACGAAAGTAAACAACTTAAAATACATAAATTTTACTGGTCCAATCAAAGCTAGAAAATTAATCAAATTATATCCAACATAATTCTACAATATGCTTAACACATGTTGGTAACTTCATCAACCTCACTTTTGTAAGAAAATAAGATGAGAGAGTGTACTTTTAGGGTTATGTGGTACAAGAATAATTAGGATATTTAAGAAATATTATTAAACGGGTACCCGCGGGTATGGATATCATAATACCCGCCCCCGCCCCATTTATAAACGGGTAAAAAATTATCCGTCCCCATTATCCGCGGGTACCCAATTAGCCTATCCATTTATCATCCGTAGTGGATTTTACCCGCAGATGCCCGCGGGTGCGGGTATTTTTCTATAATTTCGTTCTCTCTCCCAGAGCATCATTTTTACAAATAAATAATATATTCGTAGTCCTAAATATATACAGAATCACATAAGACCAATAATTCTCCAAACAGAAATAATTATAAAATTACTCATAATCCTAAGGGACTCTTCCTCTACCCAATTCTCTCATGTAACTCTACATATAAATAATTCCCTTTTCCCCCGTACCTGGATAAATAGTAGCTGAAACTAAGGATCTGGTTGATCTCCTCCGCTGGGTTCCTCTCGGTCTTCAGAGAGTGCAGAAGAAGAGAAGAGAGAAAAGAAGAAAGGAAATCAGAAAATGAGAGGTGTGCCTTTTAGGAGTGGCAGAGAGCGCAATTTATAGGCATCAGGCTTCGTCGGAACGGCCCGTTCCAAATCCAGAACGGCCCGTTCTGGACCCTTAAATCATGGGTAAAAATCACATCCAAAACGGCCCGTTCTCAAACCAAAACGGCCCGTTCTGGGGTGCATTTAATACTCACAACGGTCATATTTCAGAATGGCCCGTTCTCACCTCTGGAACGGCCCGTTCTCAACTTAGAATCGTAGGCAAATTTAATGGTTTGGAACGGCCCGTTACGGGCTACCAAAAGTGTGTCTATTTAGTAATTTGGAACGACCCGTTCTAATTTTGGAACGGCCCGTTCCGGGCTACTAAACCACCTTAATTGGGCTATTGGGCCAGTGAAAATTGGGTTGTTACATACTATACACAACATTTGATAATATGTTGCTAAAACAAATTAATAACATTTATACATAATTAAGTAACATTTTTTAAATGTTGCTAAAAACTATTTGTATTGTAGTGAATAGTAGATTTGTCAACTTCACAAGCAAATGTCAATAAATCAAACTTGAGTAATCTAAATATTATAAATTTTCTTAGTGATTGTGACTCATTTATGAATAATACAATTGAAACACAAACAACATCTGAAATAAAGTTGTATTTGGAAGAAAAAGTTTTTCCTATGAGTAGTTGTTTAGACATTCTGGATGGTAGAAAACAAATAAGATCAAGTATCCAATTTTGCAAAATATTGTTAAAGATGTTTTGATAATCTCAATTTCAACCGTAACTTCAGAATCTGCATTTAGCACATAAGGTAGATTTTTGAATTCTTATCATTATAGGTTCCATGAATTTACATTGGAGGCACTTATGTGTGTGTAAAGTTGGATGAAACACAAGCAACAAGATAATAAATAATTAAATTTTATTTATTTAATAAAAGTTATTATATTTTTTATTGTTTATTTCAATTTTTAATTTAAATTATCTAATCATTCATTTTCTTATCATGTAGTTTCTATTAGTATTATTGGATCAAAATAATATATAAACATGGAAGACAAACGTTTGCAAAAATATGAAAAAGTTGATTCCGATGATGTAATTAAATGTCTACATATTTTTTTTTTGTTGAAATTTATAGTATATAATTTAATCTATAATTTTAATCTAACTAATTTCTATATAAATTTTTCACAGGTCTTGGAGAATATTATTAACATATGATCATGATGTTGGAAGTTTAATTACAACTTTTATTATATTAATTTTTTTTAAGTTTATTTATAAGAATTGAATATTTTGTAATATTTATTTATAAGAATTGTTATGTTAGATATTTGTAATATTAAAAACTAAAAAATTAATATTATGTTTATTTATGTTATCTCTTTATTAATGTATTTACTTTATACATAAGTAAAATATAGGTCATGAGTGCATATATGAGTACATATGTACCTAACAGATATAAATAAGAATTACTCATTAATTTCATTTTTTATATGAAATAAAAATATTTTTTTAAAAACATTTTAATTTTACACATTCAATCACCGAATACGTGAATTAATATTTTTAAAATTAATATGAAATCGTTTCAACTTAACAATCAATTAATTTGAGTCTTAATAGTTAAGATTAGTAAAACATTATTGTGAGATTTTTTTAATTTAAAATTTAATATTTATGAGTTTTAGCCTTGAGTAACTGTCTGAGGGGTATCCATATTAAAAAAGAATATTTGTCACAATTTTTTTAAAAAAATTATACATTTAATAATAATTAATTATTGTATGACGAATATTATATGATACTAATTGACAATTAGGAGTAGGAATACGTTAGATTAGATTAAACTTTTAATAAAATTTGAGTTATTATTTATTATAATTTCTTTTATAGACTTGACCTAACTTTTTTAAAAAAATTGATCTGACCTATTAATTTATTTAAAAACTTATTTTACTGTTAAATATGTCAATAAATTTAATTTTAAATAAGTTAGTAATTATATTTTTAAATACATGTACATTTTTATAATTTTCATTGTAAAAAATACTTTATTCTATTATTATTAAAATTTAAAATAAAAACAAAAAGATAACTGAGGAACAACACATGTATGTCTATGTAAACTAACGTACACGCAATGAAAAAAAATAATTTTATTCAAAAAAGTTATAAATAATTCATACATTTTATTTGAAGTATTCTAAATAACCAATCAATGAAGGAAAAGAGTGGATGAAGATACAACTGCTGAAGTTTCTATTTTTATTTCTTGATTTTGTATAAATAAAAAATGTAAAATGTTTAAATGTAGTGAGAATGTAAAAAAGAAATTTTGTATTACAAATTTATTTATTTAATTATATTATTAATAATATGACGTGTATTATTTTTTTTATTATATCATTAGATAAATAAACTAGAATATCATACTTAATATGTTTTTTTTATAAATTAAATCCAACCTACTTTTGTAAAAGGTTAACCCTGTCTTTTTATTAAATATATTTGCTAAAGTCAAATTTTAAACAGAAAATCATAAATTCTTATTTAAGATTTGATTTTTAGTCTCATCTTAGTCACTACACGTAATAACTTTCTAAATAAAAAATCTAAGGCTTAATTGTGTTTTTGATCCCTCAAATATTGTAATTGTGCAATTTTGATCCTCAAGGTTTTAATTGGGTAATTTTAGTCCTTAAAAGATTGTAATTGAGTGATTTTAGTCCTTAATTTTTAATTGAATAATTTTAGTCCCTCAATTATTATAATTGTGCAATTTTAGTATTTTCTATTAAAAATTTAGTAATTTTAGAATTTATATATATAATATTTTAAAATTATACAATTGTTTGCTTATTTATTTTAATGTATATTATAATTTTTGTTAATATATCAAATGATATATATTAATTATTACTAAATAAATATAAATTTATATATTATTAGTATTTTAATATTATTGATAAATTAATATCAATAATATTTTTAGTATATTTATAGATAAACTAATAATTTGATAAACATGACTTAGTATATATTAATATATTTTAAAACATTGTGTGTGTGTATGTATATATATATATATATTAAAATTATTAAATTTTTAATGGGAGAGACTAAAATCGCACAATTATAATATTTGAGGGACTAAAATTGTTCAATTAAAAATTGAAGGACCCAAATTGCACAATTGCAATGCTTTAGGGACTAAAATTACCCAATGAAAATTTTAGGGATCAAAATTGCACAATTACAATACTTGAGAGATAAAAACACAATTAAGCCAAAATCTAATTTATTATTTTTTTCAAAAAATATCATTATTTTCAAAACAAATAAATTTAGGTGACAACTTTTACAATTACATTTTCTTGATTTCTAGCTGCCACAATAATCACATGATATACTAATAGATTTTACTCTTTTTTTTTCCATTATATATAGTGAAAAATGTGGGGACTGGTGAGAGGTGTTGACCACATAAACACACACAAAAAGACAGCGCCAACAGCAGCAGCTACCATCTAGTGGGCCCACACTGTATTTTGTCTGGGCCACACTTCATTTCAGCACAAGTTTCACAAACTGCGGCATCCATTTCACTTCCAACAAAACCACCCTTGCTGCTCTTCACCAGTTTATCAATTTAATTTTTCTTTCCCTATTTTCCTCTTTTAATATTATTAATTAGGCACAAATCCCTTTAATCAATCAACTTTATTACATCAAAGATTATTTTGACAATTTTTCCACAAATTTATTAAAAAAATTAAAATAAAAACTGTATAGATTATTATTATTATTCTCATAATGCTACAACTGATTGATTTTATCCATAAAATGGTAAATAATATTACGGCGATGAACAAATCAATTTTATCACGGCGCCGAAATTTTAGCCTTGGTGTTCTTGCGTTCTATATATACCCCATGTTGCTCACAGCAACAAGTCACAATAATCACACATAAACACACTACTAGTATATAGTGTGCTGTGGTGTTCCCTTCCATTATCTAAATACCCTTTTGCTTTGTTTTGTACAACACCTAAAAAAAAATGATGGCATGCCAACAGTGGCCAGAGCCAGTGATTCGAGTCCAAGCCTTGGCCGAGAGTGGCTTAACCACAATCCCCGACCGTTTCATAAAGCCTAAGTCCCAAAGAGTCACTAATAATAACACTTCTCATGCTTCAAATCCAAACCTAGCCAATTTTCATACTCATGATCATGACAACATTAACATCCCCGTGATTGACATGAAATACATCTATGGCGGCGGTGGTGAGGGGTGGAGGGAGGAGGCGCTCCGCTCCGTGGCGGAGGCTTGTAAGGAGTGGGGTTTCTTTCAAGTTGTGAACCATGGTGTGAGCCATGAGTTGATGAAGAGTGCTAGAGAGGTGTGGCGTGAGTTCTTTCACCAACCACTTGAGGTGAAAGAGGAGTATGCAAATTCACCGCTCACTTATGAAGGGTATGGAAGTAGGTTGGGAGTGAAAAAAGGGGCCATTTTGGATTGGAGTGACTACTTCTTTCTCCATTACATGCCTTGTTCCCTTAGGGACCAAGCCAAGTGGCCGGCCCTCCCAACATCCTTAAGGTATGTCCCCCCCTAATTACTAGTTTATAATTTATATTTCTTAATCAAATTAATTAAAATTTGAAGATGTAAAATAGACTTTATTGAGAGAAAGATACTTATAAAGTAATAATTTCCTTGATAATCTCAAAACTAGGTCGACAAATTTGTTTTTTAAAAAAACACTTCACCCTTCTCTTCATTATATTTTTAAGTACATGTTTCAGAATTTGTTTTTCATAAACTATTCTTTTTAAAGATAAATATATCTTTTATAAAATAGGCTACGTTTTAAATAAGTTGCCAAACACGTCATAAGTGATAACTTTTTAAATTGGAAAAAAATGATGATTTTTTCACATCAATATTATACTAGTATTTATAAAATATTAAATCTTCCGACTAAAACAAAGGAGAGAAAAATATATCTTTTTTAGAATTAGTGCAAAAGTAAGTGCGGAAAACATGTGCATAAATCAGATTCTTTCTGATTTTGTCTCATTTGGTACGCAGTAGGTGCGTTTATACTAAATTATTATTAAAGGGGTGGGTACCTAAAACTTGTGTCCTTTATATTAAGGTTTTGTAAGTGTTATCAACATGAAACTTGGACACTTTCAAGTTGGATTGTGCTCCACAAAGCCGTGTAGTACAAGAAGAGGATCTTCATATTTTTAATTCATCATTAGGAACCTGCAAGTAAGCTTACTACGGTTGGTGTATGGTGGAGTAATAACATCACTTTGAAACGTAAATAAGTACACCGTACACCCATATAAAAAACGTGAGGATATTAGTCATAAAGATATCTGGTCAACATAATATATAAAAAAATTATTACAGTAATGAAGGAGATAAGAGAAATTCAGATAACAATCTGCGTGGGAATAAAATATCCAATAAATGGATTATAGCATATTCGATCTTATATTTCCCTTTTTACATGCATAGACATGCCAATTTTTATTTTTATTTCTATTTATAAAAGTATATTATTCATATTATACTATTTTAGGATAATTATTTAATCTTATATTTACAAGAAATTATACAAGTAGGTTTTATGTACAGTTTCTCATACTATAATTTGATCATCTAGTCACCTGAACCCAACGCTTTCCTAGAGATTTAAATTTTATAAAGACCTTATTGAGACCACATTGCCTGGTATGAAAGATCATTAATTTATAAGAAGAATAAAAAATTGTAGCTGGGGGTTGTTTTGAATCTTTGTGGTGAGGAATTAAGTAATCTTTTCTTTGTGGTGAGGAATTGAGTATTTTGCTAGTGTGTCGTTTCTTGTTGGAATTTTATTCATACGGGGGGCAAAACCTACCCCTCTCTGACATGAATAAAGTGTACAAGTGTTGTTCACATAAAAAGTGTAAAGGATAGAGTGATGTGTATGTATTTTATTAATATTATTATTATTTTTGTTGTATACTTATTATTTTTTCTCTCCTTCCATTTATAAGCATTAACTAGAGATACTGGTGTCTACCAATTTTTTTCATAAAAAATATATGCATGAGGCTTCAAAATAATGTCTAAAAAGCATTTCTTTTCCTTTTTTTCGTAAATTTCCATTTTAGACATTTGGAAACTATAAGTTTCTTGACTCTAAAAAGTTCGGTTTAGTTCTTATAAATTTTTTATTTCTTGACTGCTTCATTTTACAAAATAAGAGTGCAGTATTTTTTTCCTCATTTTCCCTATAGTTGAATGAGTAATATTGTAAATTACTTTCATAGTGCATGTATCTAAGAAGAACAAAACAACCTTTAATTAATTTCTTTCCAAATTTTTGTTTTCCCTAAGTTTCTTTTCTTGATATAATAGGAAAATCATTGCTGAATATGGTGAGGAGGTTGTTAAGCTAGGAGGAAGGATGCTTGAGATATTGTCAATAAATCTTGGGCTTAGAGAGGATTTCCTCCTAAATGCATTTGGTGGTGAAAAAGATCTTGGTGCTTGCTTAAGGGTGAATTTCTATCCAAAGTGCCCACAACCTGACCTCACTATGGGGCTGTCCTCTCACTCAGACCCTGGTGGCATGACCATTCTTCTCCCTGATGAAAATGTGTCTGGACTCCAAGTACGCAAAGGAGATGATTGGATCACTGTTAAGCCTGTCCCAAATGCTTTCATCATCAACATGGGTGACCAAATTCAGGTCTCTATCTAGAACATTCATTATTCAACCATTCTCATCATTTCTTATACGACTGGGTTGATATTAAAAAAACATATAGTGAAGTATTATAGTTGTTATTCACCAATATCACCTATCAGAATTATAGTTTAACTTTGATAATATATGTAATATTTAATTTTATTAAATATTAACGTATATAATGAAGATAAAACTTTAATCTGGTCATAGAATAATTAGCAGTACCTATAATACTTTTAGCAGCACCTATAATACTGGATTTAAGTCTTGTCCAAACAAAAATTGAGAATATTTATCCAACTTAATAAACATATGTCTTTAGTACTTATATTATATTATACAGAGAACTTTTTATTGGGGTGACATAATTATACAATTAATAATTGTTTCTAACTATTTCAATACCTTGATTATCTTTATAGGTGCTGAGCAATGCAATTTACAAGAGTATAGAGCACAGGGTGATTGTGAACTCCAACAAAGATCGAGTTTCATTGGCCTTTTTCTATAATCCCAGAAGCGATATTCTGATTCAACCTGCCGAGGAACTTGTGACTAAGGATAGGCCAGCACTCTACTCACCAATGACCTTTGATGAGTATAGACTTTTCATTAGGACAAAAGGACCTAGTGGAAAAGCTCAAGTTGAATCTTTGGCTTCCAAATGTGATTCCAATTGAGTAGTTTGCACTTTGCAGTGCACACATGCATATGAATAATTGATCATCTCGTGTTTGTATTTATCAGATGCAATTAATTAATATCCCACTCTTCTATGTCACACTTGTCTCCATTTTTCTTATCTCAAATATATTGTTGAGGTATTGCCTCGGTCAATTCAAGAAAGAAAAATAATAATGGGGGAGTGGTAGGGTTGTCAATGTAACTTTTTATCTAGTTGCCATAGTGGGATTCTAACTAAAGCTCACTGCCGGTGCTGCTTGAGGAAAAAGATATAAGCATGTGCCATGAATTTGCACTTCTAAAATAACACATTTCATCTTCTCACAAATTCTCTTCCTATCTTTTATGGTAAATATTTACATTCAAGAGATATTAAATGTATTTGATTACTTTACACTCAATACTTCTCCTAAAAAGTAGTGCCAGAAAATTATATTATCGAGTAAGAAAATTTATTTATTTATAGTTCCCGACGAGTATTTGCTCTTTCATAAATGACAATCTAAGACATATAGTGTATGTTTAGAAACGTATTAAAAAGTTAAAAATTACGTCAATTTATCTAAAAAAAATATGGAAATTATAATTGTTACTTTCTAATTGAACGTGAAAAATCGCGTCGAGAATGTGAAAGCAAAAACACTATTAGTGTGTCTGTTTCAAATGTTAAAGTTGATATATTCAACATAAAAAAGAACTTATTTTTAGAAATAAGATTGAACTAAATTTATAATTTATTAAACTTATGATATATAACATTTTTATCATATTATTATCAAAATACATGTAAATGTCTAGTCATCATATGGAAGTATGTTGGACACTATATATATATATATATATGTAAGTTTGGGAACTGCTATGGTACCCATAATAATTGAAGAGTTTTGGTACTTCAAATTATGTGATCAAATAAATTTTAAAAAGTAAATTTAAAATAACATAAATTTTAGATAAAAGATTTGTAGAAAATGAATCAATCAAAAAAATTAATTCAAAAAAAATAATCAAAAATTAATTTTCATAACAAGTTTTATTTATATGTGACTGAATTAAAAAATTAAAAACAAAAAATATAATAATATTATAAAAATAATAAATAATATAATTAAAAAACTAATTTATACTATAAATTAAAAAAATTAACACTAAAAGGTATTAAAACGTATTAACAAAATATTAATATTAAATTATTTAATTATATAATAGATGTTACATTATGATAAAATTTAAAAATGATAAAAATAATTTAAAAATATAGAAAATTTTATAAAGATAAATTATTAAAATAATAAATAAAAATAAAATAAATAATTACAATAAAAAATAAAAATAAAATATGCGACTGTTCCGTAGAGTTTTCCTAAAAGTTATAATTATTTTAAAGTATAACCTAAGTAGTTGCGTTTACTAATTGAAGGCAACTTTTGGATTGTTGCTTAATGTTTATCTATGGAAACAATTTCATCAGCTTTTTCTAATAGGGGAGTTAGTGCTTGACCCGTTTGCACCATTATATGTCCATTTGGTTGCTATTCCAGTAATGGGTTCTGTTTGCATGCCTCTCTCATAATCACAGTACCAAATACAATGGTTACCAAAGAAAACTACCAAACAGAGTGGATGGAATATTACAATTAAAGTAACTGTGGTCCTCTCACCCACTACCGTTTGTCTTCCAGGGAACAAAAACGTGTGTGAAGACTCCATTGATATTATGGACCACTATTCACGCCACCATAGCTTCATAAAACACACGTTTTTAATGCACCCTATTTAATTAATTTAATACTCTATATGTCGACTAATTAAGCAATTTCAATTCATTCACGTCACCCATAAATGCATGATAGGATCAGTAACTTGTCGTTTTGTGAAAATTCCAGACACTGTGATAACGGTAACAGTGATGCGGAATCATCTTGAAAAAATTAATAAAGTAACATTTGTCAAAAGAATTTAAAATATGATATTTGTTATCTGTGTTTCAGTTAATTTCGGCGATTCTATTTGAAAGATCGATTCAGCATTTTCGTTAGGGTAATTATCACCTTATAATAATTCGCATAGCCAAACAACTACGCTCGAATTTGTCTCATTAATGTATCAATTTATTAATATTTATATTTTAATATAAAGTTTGTGTTAAAAATGAATAGTATCTTATTTGAGAATAAGCAAGTATTTATATGTGTAATGAAGATATATCCTTGGTGGAATCAAAAGTGAAGCTATAACAAAGCAGGCTCTTTAATCATAGTGGCCCTTTTTACAAAAAAATTATTAATATCGGTTTGTTTTGAAAATTTTTCCCATCTTAGAAAGGTTAATACCTTTCCATACCATGTATTTTTTTTTAATTCTTTTAAGATAAAAGAAGATTTTCACCTTTCACGTGAACTCCATGTGAAAGATCCAAGTGATTGTTGCACATGACAAACTACTATGACTTAGGATTGGAGTACACATAGAAGTCACAAGTTTTTCACATGTTCAAGTATGAATGAGAAATAAATTCGTACACGTGGATAATGATCAAACTCATTTTGACTTTAATGAAAAATACTCAATTTGATCGAACATGAGTGTGAGTACAGGTAATATTCAATTTATTAAATCGAGTATGGAGATATAGATGAATATATACTTACTCACCTCATACTTGTTCCCCTCTCCATCCTCACTTTAAATTTCTAGAAACTTAATTTACATTTTTTTTATTATAAAATTTACTTGAAATTTATGTAATTTCTATTCTATTTTAAATTTATGTTAGATGAAACTTAATTAATATAATTTTTTAATAGTTACTTTATGTTTAAATTCTTGTTTTTTTTTTAATATTTTCTTGTAAAAAAATATTTAATTAATTTTAATCTAGTACGAGACAGTTACGAGTATATTCAATGCTTAATGTGGACAGAGATAAGACATAAATTTCATACCTGTCGACTATCAAAGATAAGGATGGGTTTATGATACGAACTTGAGGACGTGGACAAAGATATTAAAACCTGTCCCTGTCCCAACATGTTGCCATCCCTATGTACAAGATGTAGCTAGAAATTTCAAATTTGAGCATGCATGGTGATTGTTGAGAGATGAACCAAAATGAAATGTAGAATAAATGGATAATTCTTAAAAAATAACAAAGATTTATGCTTCGAAGATGTATTCAACATCTTCTAACAAAAAGTTGTTGATTGATTGTTTAGAATAAGTGACCTAACATCACCAATGGCTTGCCTATTACGATAACAGGCAGCAATTAAGAGGGAGAACAAAGAAAAAGGATTTGAAACATCTTCATATAATATATTGATTTCAGTAGTATGGAAAATGTTATAAAGGAGAAAAATGTTGTCATAGAAAAAATAGTTGAAGCAAAGGAGGTATAGAGAACATTCAAAATATATATATATATATATATATATATATATATATATATATATATATATATATATATGATATCTTCATGAATGATATATATGAGATGTCTAAGAGGCATCTTAGAGATCATAAGTTGTATTATAACTTTGTTAGGCACAAGTTAGGAAACTATTCTAGTTGTAGTTTTATTTTAATCCGTTCTTATGAAAAACTAACCATTATGAAAGTAGTCATTATATAAAACTAATTGTTATGAAAATAATGGTTATGAAAATAGCTATTAAAAATCTAGTAGTTAAAAACTTGCCGTTAAAAATTAATCGTTATGAAATTAGTCGTTAAAAAACTACCAATTGAAAAATAGCCATCATAAAACATCCTATAAAAATCAACAATATTATCTCATTGCTTCATCTTCTCATAAAATTGTGCAACCTTTTCTCTCATTCTCTTAAACTTAAACCATCCATATAATGAATTCAAACAAACTTTGATACACTTTCGGCCCAAATTGTAGATGAGAAACATGAGGATAACACATAAGAAGAAATGATGAGGTTGATACTTGAGAGGCAAAAAATACATGACAATATCACTAGGCATAGGTAAAAAATAGTGATAGACTGATACCATGAAGAAAGACATAACCGATTTTTCATTGACTACTTCTCTAATAGTCATGTTTACGCAAATGCTCAATTTTGATCAAGGTTCCAAATGCAAAGACATTTGTTCCTTCAAATTCTAGAAGTCTTTAGTCGTCATGATGAATATTTTCGTATGAGTGTAGATGAAATTTGCAAAAAGGTATTTTTTTGTTGCAAAAATGCACTACTATTATTCGTATATTGGCATACAGATCACTTTCTAATAATATGAATTATTATATTTGAATTGGCAAAAACACTATAATGGACTACTTGGAGAAATTTGTACCAATTGTTTTCACAATATTTGGGGGTGAATACCTTAGGAGGCTTAATAATATAGACATTCAACGACTACTCTATATAGGGAAGGCACATGACTTTCCAGATATGTTAGGTTCCCTTGATTGTATGCATATTAGAAATGGAAAAAAATTGACACTTGCTTGCTAAAGGATAATTTTGTTGAGGTGATCATGGCCTACGATCATGCTTGAAGCTATGATATCACAAAACTTGTGAATTTGACATGCATTTTTTAATACTACTGGTTCAAATAATGATATTAATGTGTTAAACACATCGAATGTGTTTAATTACATTTTATTAGGACAAGTTTCCACTATGCAGTACACAATGAATTGAATCAAATATAATACGAGTACTTTTTAACATATGGTATTTATTCCAAGTAGGCTACTTATGTGAAGATTATTCTAAAGCCAATAGGAGAAAAGAAAAAATTATTTGTTCAATGACAAAAATCAACTAGAAGGGATATAGAATAGGCATTTAGGGTGCTCCAATATATATTCACAATTATATGTGGACCAACATATGCTTGGTGCATCATATTACATGACATAATTGTTTAAGATGAGACACACACATACATTCAATTTTTAATATGATAATGGAGATAATGTTGTCTTAACTATTTATGTATCTAATGATCTTCATCCTATTTTTTTGGCAACATATTTAGAAATGAGAGCACATATCTTCATGATAGATAATAACACTGACAACTTTAAAATGACTTGATGGAACATATTTGGCATCATTTCAAGCATGAGAAAATAATTATGTAATGTTATAAATAATTTATTATTGTGTATTTCTCATCATTATTTAACCTTTTTTATTTTTAATATTTAATATTTTTTTAGAGGTATTAAAATAATTAAGTGTGAATTTTATTATTAAATTTTTTATGGATGTTAAAATATTTTTTGTATATATGTTTATAAAGGAAAAATTGTATTCATATTAAACAAATATTTAAGTATAATAGTTAAATTAATATTTTATGTTGTCATAAAATAAAGTGTAAATAAAAAAAAATTAGAATGATAAAACATGCCAAGGTTTGCTAGCCCATAGCGGGTCAGTTAAGCATCCTAATTTGTTCTGTCTAACCTATCAGTCCGTCATATCAAATGACAGGCTTGAACAGGTTGGCCCGTTGACCCACTTAACTTTTATTTATTATTTTTAATGTTAATTTTAATTAAGTTAAATGTATATATTATAATGATTTGTTGTCCAATAAATTTGTTGTGCATTTGATTTGTTTTATTACATGTAATTTGATATTTGTTATGCAACAAATATGTTGGAAGAACTATTATAATCACATATTTATTTTATTATGCAACAATTTGAAAGTTGTTGTACATTAAATCAAACCAAATTTATTGTAATTTGAGATTTATTTTATTATTTAGATATACTAATTTATGTGGACCCTTTAAATATTGAGAAAAAAATATCAGAAGAAGTACCCAAAATAAATATGCAAACTTCTTTTCTTATTTTTTTTTCTTCTTTTTTTTTATAATTATTTTGACAGGCTGACCCATCGACTTGCAAACCCACCCTTAGGTGGGGCGGACCAAGGCATCCAACTTGTAACAACTTGAACACGCTAAAATGAAATGATCCAAAGATTCATACAAGTGTAAGATTATATAGTTGATGATGGCTGAAAGAATTGATTTATACTACCTATACCAACAAGATGTATCTATTTTTTAGTAGTTCTTCATAAAAGAACTTTATAGTTAAGTGTGCTTGGCTTGAAACAATTTAGGGATGAGTGACCTTCTAAGAAATTTTCTAGAAAACGTGCAAGTGAGGACAAAATACTCTGAAAAGTCTTGTGTTCATTGTGGGATTAGATGTTGATCCTAAAAAGTGGATGAATATCTCAAGTGTAAGATTGTACAATTGAATATGACTTAAATGAATTAATTTGTATTACATATATCAACAAGATGTATATACTTTTTGGTGGCTCATCACAAAAGAATTTCATAGTTAAGTGTACTTGACTTGGAGCAATTTTGGGATGGGTGACCTTCTAGGAATTTTCCTAAAAAGCAAGAAACTAAGGATAAAATACTCTAAAAAGTCTTGTGTTGGTTTGTGGGATTAGTCATTGATCTTAAAAAGGATTACTTCTGACTAGTGATCAATGAAGAGTTGTATGAAGTGTCAAGAAGTGAAATTATTCATGAGATTTCGAATTTGAGGGGTATTACACAACTTATTTTTGTTCGGTGACCTAGCCAGGTCCGTTTTGGCAAACTGACAATGGGCCTAAATAGGTCGGGTTGGCTCCATGACAAGAAATGCTTCATACAAGGATATTTGATATATATATATATATATATATATATATATATATATATATATATATATATATATATATATGAGGAGGGTTCAAATGACACCGGTGTAACTTTAACTAAGTGTTACAACGCTCAATAACTTTTGTAAATCCAACCGTTAGATGGAAAGTTCATATCTCTTAGATCATATATACCAAATTTTACATTAATCTAAGATGATTTGATACTTCATTCTCATAAAATAAAATTGACGTAATATATACATTTCAAAATATACTAAAATATGAACACTTTGATTACCTTCAAGTTGTTGTTCAATTTTAACAAAATTTGACATATATGATCTAAGAGATATGAACTTTCCATCTAACGGTTGGATTTACAAAATTCACATTTAATATAAAGTTATTGAGCGGTGTAACACTTAGTAAAAGTTACACCGGTGTCGTTTGAACCCTCCTATATATATATATATATATATATATATATATATATATATATATATATATGATATATAACTACAAGCATCACAAATATGTATTACACTATACTCGATATATACCTACACTTTAACAATATACCAATATATATTGCATTTATAATATAAGTAAAAGTAATTTTTAATGACAAATATTGTGTCAAGTTTTTATTGACAAGTATATCACTATAAAATGTGTCATTATATGACTTTTTTTTGTAGTGCCTATTTTAACAACCTAAAAATATAAAAATGCGAATAACTTGTAAGATCTTACCATTGAAGTATGACATAAAATTCTTATTTGAATTGTTTAAGAGTAATGTAACTAACATTTAGTTGCTCTTAGAACATATCATATACATACAAAATGGATAATAAAAAAATATGTTAGCTATACTTTTTCTAGCACTCTTTTATTAGTATTTTTTATTATTAATTAAAATCACAAATTTTGATGGATTTTAATATTAAATTAGGAGACACAATTAAATAAAATAGAAGGATTATAAAAAAAATTCCATTCCCAATAAATTATAGACAACAATTAATAAAGTAAATGTTAGGGGAAAAAAATATCGAGAAAGTGTTAGAAAAAATATCCAGAAATTATTGAATGAACTATATCTAATTATCTATTACACGTTGCTTTCATTTATATTGCAAATATTGACATTGATTTATTTTTAAACTAGGACCACATTCATGTGAAGCCAGCGTCTGACCGACATTTCGTCGATATTTACTGTAGGTTTTGATGTCAGCCTCTTTTAGGTTACAGTACAATTCCATTTTATTTTATGTCGCCATTTTTGTTATCTGATGTCGGCAACACATTCTAGAATTTCATGAATAACCTTTTCATTTCCAGTTGCATAACCCACGTGCTTTTTTTTTTTGTTCATTCTTATCCGAAGAAGATAAAAGATATATTCAAAACTAGGATGAGTTAATCGTTGTAAGGTAAATAAAAACATGAGATAATGTTTTGTGACGTCTTATTAATCATGGAATTATGGTTGAGTGGAGAGAGATTGGAAGTAGTTAGAAGTATGAGAATTTAAGTTTAATTTTTATTAGGTTTAATTTTTATTGTGATTATTATTTTTATAATCTTTTTTATTCTTATAAAAAAAATCATGGAATTGTGTTCTGTTAAGTAGTTGGTTAGATTAACGTCCACATGTTTAGTATTTTTTAACTAACTACTCAAGAGAACCTAGTTCCTAATGCATCTTTATATCTAATATATCTATCAAAAAGTATCAACTAAAGGGTCCAAACATCACGTAAATAAAATTATCTGTTTAATCAGTCATTTTAACTTTACAGCTTTTAGAATATTTAAATTTTTAGGATAAAGTTTGATTAAGATTCTAATATTCTTCCATCAGTTGCTATTTTTTTTTTTTAATTTAAATAGTGATATATGGTGGATTCTTTTAACATTTAAAAGGAAAAAAGTATGTATTAAGAATATGCACGTTGCAAAATTTAAGGAAAAAAAAATTCGCATATTATTCTTTTATTTAAAATTTAATAGACAAAATAAAGAATCTGCCAAAATTTTACTTTTTTTATTCCTTTTTTTAATTTTTTTCTTATAACCTTTATATTTAATTTGCCATCTTTCATTATATTAACCCTGTATATTGTACCCAAAAAATATATATACACTAATTTACCACAAAATACATAAATCAACTTATACAAAATTATTTTAATTTAAATAATGATTTGCCATACAAGTAATTAAATATTTAAAAGGAAAACCTTACTATCTATATTTTCTAAAGACACACTAGTAATCTTCATGTGATAGTCCAGGGTCTTGAAGTCAAACGAGAGCTCCAAGTCAAGAAATAAGGAAGGAAGGAAGCATCTACAAAAGGCACTACGGCGCTCAAGTTAAATTAAGTACGAATATCGATAGTAACAATTAATGAATAGTAATTTTATCTCATTTTGTGTGACTATTTATACTAATTATAATGGACTTGGATTTGGTATGCCTTGTTCTTTGATTACCAATTAGGTAATGTGATTGCTAATCACTAGTGGAAAATTAGTATATTACGTTACTTCTTTAACGTTGGACACATTAAAATCTTACGTAAAAAAGACACGGTGGCATTTTTGTAATTTTTGTGAACTTTTTTACAAAATGTAAAATCTACGTCGAATGTACGTTGTGTCTGACGTAGATTTTACATTTTACGTTGGACCCTACCAAGTCCGATATAAAAAAAAAGATGCAAAAGCGAATAAAGAGAGTGGGAGGCACACCCACACGCATTCACTCACTCGGATCTCATCATCACTTTTCTAGATTCTTCTTTGTAAACCCTCTCCCTCTCCTTTGCTGCTGAATCGGTTTTTTTGTCTTCTGCAGAGTGGGGTGAACTCTTCGTTACTGATTCGCACACTGTTGCAGCTCATCAGGTATGAATCAGAGTTTCGCTAACACCTTTTTGCTTCGCATTGCTATTGTGACTATCTGTTCTATTCGATTTTTTGGTTGTTCTATTTGTTTGGGTTGTTAGCCTTTTCTTCTGGGTTGTTCTATCAAGCAGAACAGCCCGTTCTTCGAGTAGAACAGCTTATTCTCTGAGAAAAATGGCCTGTTCTCCTTGCAGAACGGCCCATTCTCCGTGCAGAACAAACCGTTCTCCAAACAAAACGGGTCGTTCTACTTGCACTCGTTATGTTTCTTTTTTACTACTTTTTTACGTCAGACATTGGTAATGTCCGACATAAATTTACGTCAATTTTGAAAACCGACGTAAATTTACGTCTCCCGCATTAATGTTGGACTTTTTTCTGATGTAAAAAACTTAAAATAACCGACATAAATTACCTCTTTTGTACTAGTAAATGATGGATTATTTCTTAATCTGACATACTTTTTTCGTTAATCATGTAATCCACCATATAACAAAGTTTAACCATGTCTTCATCCCGACACACTCAGCCTTCGAGTTTGTCGAACTGATAGAGGTCACCATTCACTACAAAAAAAATATGTATTTAACTGGGTTTTTTTAACGAGGGTTATGCTAACCCTCGGGAACATAAGTAATTAACTGGGATTTCAATAACCCTCGTTAAGTATTATTAAATTACAGGGGTTAAAATTTAAAACCGTTGGTATATTTTAATAATATATTATTTTTTTGAAATTTTTTTTATTTTTGTAATGATAATTATTATTTTTTCATTTCCCTCTCCCTTATCTTTTGGTTTCCCTCTCTCACCAAACCCTAAGCCCCCTCCTTCATTCCGCTTCGCAATGGCGAACCCCAACCCCCTTCTTCCTCCGCCACATCACCCAAACCCTCCCCTCCTTCTCTCCCTCCGACTCCCTCGCCTTCCTCCACCTCTTTCGTTCATACTCGGCGCAATGCAACTCGCAGAAGGCGAAGGAATCGAACCCGACGTGCAAAGTGGAGGTGAAGTGCGGAAGGGAAGAGCGTCCGCCGCAGATAACGGTGACCTTTGAGCAAGTCTTCGATGCCACCTCCACGCCCGCTCAGAGCATAAGAAGCCTCATTCTGAAAAAGGGTCAATACTTCGAGACCGAGCAGATGTTCCGCGAAGCAGGCGAATCCTGGCCCGTTATCATCCCCAACCAAGAGCTTTCCCAGACCGCACCCCTCACCAAAGTGCGTTTCCAATTTATTTTTTTATGACAAGCATTTACTAAATGGTAGGGGTAAACTGGATCAACATGGTTCCAATATCTTAGATCACAAATAAATTCAAAGTTTTTAATCTTCAAAACGCAGTAATCTTCCAACAATTTATCCTTGAAGGTGCTGTTCTCCGGGGAGTTGGAGGTTGCCGCTGACGAAGACGAGCATGCAGGCGTTGACGCCTGAGGGCTGGCAGTCGACGGTGGAGATGGAGTGGTGGCACTGCTGGAAAGGGAGGGAAGTGAGTTTGGTGACGATGTAGGGGGGCCTTGGATCTTCTGGCCCTAGAAGGTGAGCATGGAACCATCCTGATAGAGACCCACCAAGCCTGCTCTGTTGGTGTCGAAGGTGTTGTAGTAGTGCTCTACAAGGCTTGGAAGCAGGGATTGGAAACGGGGGTTAACGAGGGTTTATAACCCCTGGTAGACTATGTCGTTAACAGGGGTTACAAAACCGTGGGTATGCTATGCGCACTTCCGGGGGTTGTCAAAAACCGCTGGTAAATCGTTTGTCACGGATGCTTTCCCGGCGAAAATCACAACCGCAGGAAATACATTTTCTGTAGGTTTTAACCGCGGGTAATGCAAAAAATAACCCACGTTAACTATTTTTTCTTATAGTGATTGAATATGAGTATTATTGTGCTTCTCGATCGAGATATGAAACATAATGATATCCATATGAACTGGTTAGGTCACATACTTTATGGTGTCTTGGCCTCTCGACTTAGATATCAAGGTGTGATCGAGATACTAAGTCTCGACAGACAGTATGACCGAGTGAATCAATAAGTTCGAAATATACCTCAATAACCAAAATAATCAAATAAATCATTGCATAATAACATGTAAGATTCACACGTGGAGTGATACATGACAATCCATTCTTTTTCGATCCACTGTCTATAATAATTTTATTCAGTTGTAGTAAGATTGTTACTAATAGAAAATATTTGTGCTGGATACAAAAATATCATATGACGTATAATTTAATTTTGTTCGAACAGTGAGCACAGAGCGCACCAGCAAACAAAAAGTTTCAGACAAAGTGATGTCCTAGTGTTTAGGATTTACATACAATTTAATTTTATTCCACCAACGTAACACCATTCTTATGAACATTTGAAAGGTGAGATATGAATAAATTAACATTATTATATAAATTGTATGCTTCAAGAAACGACGAAGACCTCAAAGACAAAGAGTAGCCTTAATGATAGTATAAATAAACCATACGCACTAACGAGAAAATAGAAAGAACACTTTGTTTAACGAATTCAACTAGTCTTGAAGTTTTTCTCATAGAATTAAGCTTTTGTTAGTGAGATTCATATAAATTAGTACAAATTAGATTTCGTACCTGTTTACGGTGGAATTTGTTTACGGATTCTTTATATTCGGACTAGCACTACGACAGTTTCAATTTAGGTATTTGATCTAAGAACCAAAAGCGTAGGAGGGAAGTTCAATAATCACTAGTTTCCAGATATTCATCAACGATTATCAAAAAACAGTGTTCATGCACGTAGATGCTTAAATAAACAGAATGAAAGATAGATATAATTCCTAGACAAATCATGGTTCATAGTCTTCAAGCATTACAACGTTATCAGAAATTACATGAATGAAAATTAAGTAATTACAAGAAACACTAAGACTAAACTAATCCTAACCTAGAAAGGAAAAATAAAAGTGGTCAAGAAGCAACCATACCCAAACACGATTCCATGCACGAAAGCCATATGCGCAGGCGGAGAGTGCTTCAGAGCTCTATTCAAGTATGAGTTTTTCCGACCTTTGTGACAATGCAGGCTTCTTGAATTTATAGAGTGAATCAATGACGGTTAACTCACTCAGACGCTCGTGCACGTAGGCCATTATGAGATAACTGCTACCCACTATGCTCATTATGTGGCTTCTAAAGTGTAACTTCCCATAACCATTCTTCGCGTATACTAACTTCTCGACTTGGACGCTAACTGTCTTTGTATGATCATAAGCACCCACACAACTTCACCAAATCTCGAACATTGTTCAACTCGAAATAATTGTCTTCGATCTCGAATCAGCTATTATTGGCAGGAGTTGATCTCAATATTTTCTGAGAAGTTTTATGTATGCTTCAAACTTTTCGACTATATTTCTAGCACGAATACATAAAACTCCTAATACGTTCCAGATAGGTGTTCATCCTCCTCCATCTTTCGATTAGCTTCATAAGTACATCTTTCGATTTCCCTGGTTTTCGAGTAGTCTCAACAAATGCCCCCCTAGGAATTCAATCTTGATGTGTACATCAGCCAGAAAGATTTGAGTTCCTATCGAAGGTTGTTATTGACGTTTGGATAGTGTGTCGTTATATTTCTTCGATTAAAATCTATCCCTGTCTCATTTAATGCTAATGACCATTTGATGGGAAATTGATTACCCTGACAGCGCGTGTTCACTCTGCTCCATAAAATTGTCGTTGGGGAAAATATCTTTTGGCGGCTGTTACGGATATTCAAATTAATCATTTGAATTTGTTTGCCAAGCCCATTTGTCTCAAGCCCACCAAAACTTTCAAAACCTTGTTTTTACCTTAGGGTTAAACTACTTTCACCATTGTCTTCCTTCGCGCCCAAGCCTTCTCTGCTTTCTCTCCTACCTGTTTCTTGATTTTCTTCCCCGGTGAACTCTGAGTGTTTTGCTTTCTCATTCGCCTTTCTTCTCCGTTCCAAGTCCTTTGCTTTCATGCTTCAATGGCTTCTTGATGGAATCATTCTTGGGAATGCAAGAGATGACACACTCAAAGATCCAAGAGGAGTGGGCTAGACATGGAAGATTGGGCCAGTCAAGGCCCAATAGGCCCTATGGGCTTGGAAGGCCCAAACCAAGTTTCAATATGGGCCTATCTTGATTTGAACACTCTTATTATATTTTGTTAGTATAGCTTGAATATATTTTGGTCTTGTATTTTTGGACCACATAGAGTAGCATTTTAGGTTTTAGGCTTGTTGGGCCTAGTTTTGGGCTTCATGGGCCTTTGGACTTTTGGTACCCAATATTGGGCTCATTTTCATTCTTGTAATTTTTCCTTTCCATTGTATTTGTTGGACCAATGTATTTAGGTCATTAGATTAGGAAAATACAAGAAATACTAAAGTAGGCTAACTAGGTTAAATTAGGTTTAATTTGGAAGACATTTAAGTTACATTTGAGTCACATGTTTTGCACCAATTGGTGGCTGAACATGTGACACTCAAATTAACCCTAAATGACTCTCAAATCAAACCTAGATACACATTAGGTACCTAAAGTTTCGGCCAAACACATGGGAGCCAAAATTTGAATTCAAATTTCAAATTTGAATTCAAATTTTGGGCGCCACATGTAAGCTTTGATTTAGGCGCCCAAATGTGTGCAAAACCGGATGCTACTTAAGTGTTTCTTCTACTCTTTGTATTCACTTTTGAGATATATGAAATTTGAGAGCATTTTCTGCCAAATTTCGTTCAAGAGTCACCAAGAGAGAAACCTCACTTTCCAGGAACCCTAGCTAGGTTTTCCTCCTCTTTGAAGTGAGCTTTCCCTTGCACCTTAAGCTTGGATGCTTCCATCCAAGGCTTAAGCCTCTTCCATCCGTGATACTTCCTCCTTCTTTGGTTCATCATTTCGTGTTCAATCTCCTTTGAAGAAGATTCGTGCCTAGGAGAAGCCAAGGAGAGGATCATTCATCACTTCTTCTTCCTTCTTCTATCACTTCTTCTACTGCATCCACTTCCGCTGCCGTAGCCTCCACTGCTTCTCCTACTGCTGTCTCGGCTTCATCTCCGGTTCTGGAAACCACAACCTCGTCCACCATGACTCCTATAACAACCATGGCCACTGCTACTGCGGCCTCTACTCAGATGGGCCCTCTCCTGATGGCCAATGCCCAAATCTGCAAGGTTCCAGATGGGGATGACACCTTCGTCCCTATTCCTGGTATGGAGGAGGCAAGCCTAAAGATCTTTCAATCTCAGGTACTGCTTCCTTTCTCTCTTGAGGATGGTAGTGTGCATGCTTTCTTAGGGCCCTTCGTAGGTTAGAATAAGAAGAAATTCCCCAATACTTTGCTACCTAAAGATGATTCTACCCTTCCCTTTATTCATTCTGCTGAGATAGACTTATCATTGTTTAGAGACACCACTAAAATCTTTAGAGCTTTTCCTCCTATTAAAGATAGCCATTTGTCTTGGTTAACTCGTATAGAGAATGAAATGAGTGCTTCCTGGATCGAAACTGGTATTTTTGACTTTCTTCAACTTGCTAAGTTTGATTTACATCTTTTCGACCCCCAAATGCTTCTCTCTGCCATTTTCTTTTGGAATAGAGAAACTCGGGCTTTTGAGTTCCCTTGTGGCTTCGTGTGCCCTACTTTGTTGGATATCGCAGCAATCACAGGATTGGCTCCCATAGGAGAAAGGTTCCACCCTGATATTCTCGAGGAAGAAATCCCAATCAAGGAAATTTCTATTTCGTGGGACAAGAAGACTTATCTGGCTTTTATTACTGCCCACGTAGGACAATCGGGGACCTCTGTTTCGACTTCTGAGCATATCGCATTTCTAATGTACTGGTTATCTGCATGTGTCTTCTGCACTCCTTCACTTCAAGTTCCAAAATACTACTATGCCCTGGCTCAAGCTTTACACTCGAAAAAGCGAATCTATTTGAGCAAACTTCTACTAGCTTCTTTATATACTTGTCTTGATGAAGCCTCCGAGAGCCTTTTTCGAGAAACTGGTCCTCAAAACCTTTCGGGACCCTTATGGCTACTTCAACTATGGATCAACGCCATTTTCGAGAAAAAGCTTTCTTTGACTTCATCATTTACTCCACCTTGTACACTAGAAGGAGCTCGTTTAACCACTCTTACTCCTCGAAAACGCTCCCCCAGAACTTTGCCAAATACATAGAAGCTATCTTGAGTTTTACACACTTCAGTGAAGACTTGGCACCTTTCATTCGAACTACCTTGATGGGTCCCTCTTGGCTTCAACAGAATAATCAAGTGGGGCACATATCTCGAGACTCTCTCGAAATGTGGTTTGGCTTTCTTTCATGGGATGTTATATTTTCAGGAGTGCGCCCAAAAGACGTTCGAATTTACCCTTATCAGCCTCAACTCTTCGCCCGACAGTTTGGGCTTTGTCAAATGAAACCCCTTCCTCTTCGACCTTCAGAAAGTATTGATGCCGACATTTGTGTTGAAGAAGGGAATTACCAAGAAGTGCTAGATTTTATACTTCATCCTGGCACAGAACTTCAGCTCACACCTTCTACTTTCTTTCCTTCTTTCCTAGTTTCGAGATGTTACCTTCGATGGTGGTGTGCCTATTGTGTAGATAGACTTCTCAATTTTGATGTATTTTTGAAGAAGCTTATTAACTCTCCCTTTCCTTCTCAGGGTCCCAAACAATCAGGTACTTTCAAGAATCGAACTATATTTTATCAATTTGAACAGTTTTTTAAGGTTTGTTATCGACCTGACAATGTTAGTCGAACCATCTATGACGCATCTGTCTCATTATCAAAAATGGTACAAAGGAACATCCGCTCAAAAAAGGTAATAAATCCTCGAGGTAAAACTGATTTTGAAAAATTTTGTCCAAAACACATACCTCCTCTTCCAAATGCTCTTTTTGGTTTAGTTAAATATTTATCTCACCCTCCTTGGGTGAAGACACTCGACCCGTTTTACCTTGAGCGCAAAGAGATTCCTGTAAAGAATCGAGTTACCTATGCGAGATGTTCCGTGTATGATTTTCCTCGACGTAGATGGTGGCCACTATGTTGGGTCAATAACATTAACCCTCCTCCTGGTAAATAACTTTAGCCAAACTCCTCCTCGAATTTCGTTTTGTACTTGTCTAATCTTCTTCCTCAAATTTCGCAGCTGCCATTCCTCAACGTGTTCCACAACATGTTGAGCAAACTTCCAATTGGGAGAGTGATGATGACGAGAATGATACTAAAAAGTCATCAAAGAAAGGTCGAAAAAGAATGACCACTGCTGACAAGGTTTATCTATGTTCCAAGGTACAATTCTTTTCGATTTCACTCTTTACTAAGACTCTTAGAATATTTCACCTTTCCTTTTTGGGCTCTTCCCTTGCAGAGTATTGAAACCTCGAAGAAACAAAAAGTGGGCTAAGACAGTACTAAAACTGTAAGTAAACTGACCCACATACCAGTGTTACATTCCTTCTCGAGTTTTTAGCAATAAAAATTATTTTCACTTTCAGGTCTCGACCACGAAAAATCCTGATAAAGGGAAGGGAAAGTTGGTAGTCTCCCTTTCCAAGAAGGCTCAGAAGCCTCCGACTGTGAAGCTTCTTCAAGATGCTATGAAATCGGTGCCTAAGGTATTTTCATTCTTGATTTCGACTGAATTCCCTTATTAAGTAGACATTTATAAAATGCTTTAAGCGCTTTATCCATCCATAGGGTGCCGAAGTCATCCACATCGACTCCTCTCAAGAAATGTCGAGAGATATTCCTTCCCTCACTGGGTCATCTCAACAGGTTCGTTCTTTTCTTTTAGTTTTTGTTTTTCTTTCCAAAAACTTCTTCTAATTTTATGATTTACTTGCAGTTGGCCAACTCTCAATTAGATGTTGCTACACTTGCTTCGGTTATGGCCTCGATAGAGGTCCCTCCTCAAGTCGAGGAGAAAGTCCCTCCTCAGATCAAGGAGGATAAAATTCTCCAATCGGAACCCATAGCAAATGTGGCAACTCTACAAGACTCTATTCAAGGTGAACCCTCTTTTGCACTACAACCTCCCTTGAGTCCGGACAAGGGTATATTTCTTTCGACTGTACAACTTCATCATGATTCTTAATAACATCATCTTATATATTCTCTTTTTTGTACAGGTTCGACTGAGTCACCTCAACCTTTCACTACTTCCCCTTCGACTCAAGGTGGTGCCACTTCTTCTGTTCAAGCCCTTTCTTCAATCCCTTCCACGGATCTGGATTTGATGAGCTTTTTCAATGAAGAGGATGAAGACATCGAAAATATTTTCCAGGTCTTAGATAACTGGACGAGTGGCCCCTCTGGTTCAGAGAAGGAAAAAGACAAAGTTGTCGAGCAAACTTCTGAGACACCTTCTTATCAACCCCTGCTCGAATCTTTTTGCTCGAAAGCCTATGTTGAAGACCTTGATCAATCTTTTCTTATCCCAGAGTTTAAGACAGAGGTTGAGCAGATGGTGGAAGACTTGTTGTCTTATCCAGATCTTCCTCCTGAGGTCCATTTCGAACTACAAGAATTTATCAAGCCCTTCAGCCTCGCATGGGATTTTCGAGCTCAATGGTCCACTGCCTTCCAAGAAGTGTCTCATATTGAGATCGAAAGCGAGGGTGACCGTGCTGAGCTCGAGAGCCTTCGTGAGGAGTTGATTTCTATCAAGAGCTCGACGGCAGAAATGATTTCTTCCTTGCAGCAATTACAAAAAGAGGAGGAGGATATAGAAACAACCATCAAGAGTCTTCAACATGAATTGGACAATACCCGCTCGAAGAAAGATGGTATCAAGGTCAAAAGCCAAGAGATCAAGCAACGTCAAACAGATCTCAAAGATGAAGGCAAGGCCATATCCTCTCGACTTGCGAAGACCTTGGAACAGAAGAAACACTTGGAGGCTCAATGCACTGCTCGAAGGCAAAGCCTGGATGAGGCTTATAATGCTTTCAAAGATTTTAGATCAAAATTTTGTAATAATTAGATTTCCCTTTTCTATCTTTACTTTTATTTATCCTTGAACAATCAGCATTCTACCCTTTTATGAAAGCACTTTAAGTATTTTCCATTTATTACTTTGCTTACATTCGAATTTAATTCTCTAATCACATACGCATTGCTTGAATATACTTGCTCGACTATAAAGGGACCTTCCCAATTATATGACCACTTTCCTAAGTATCGAGATTTCTGGTCTATGGGAAGGATGACTTTTAATACCAAGTCCCCAACTCGAAAGCGTTGTATTTTGACTCTCTTATTGTATGATCTTTCGACTTTCTCCTTTTGTTGAACAAGGTTTTGTACTGCGATTAGTCTTTCTTCTTCTAAAGATATTAATTCATCATACATTAAATTCCAATAGTCTTCAATAGGCAAATCATTCTATTTTTGCACATGGATTGATTGTAAATTAATATCTAAAGGAAGAATAGCATCATGCCCATATACCAATTTATAAGGAGTATTTTTCGTGGCATCTCTAGGCAAATTCCTATAAGCCCATAGAATTTGTACCAGAGTCTCATGCCAACTTCGAGGCTTGTTTGATATATGTTTTTTGATTAGTCCAATCACCACTTTATTAGCAGCCTCGACTTGACCATTTTCCTGTGCATAATATGGGGTCGAAGTTACTAACTTAATTCCCCTAGACTCAGCATATTGAGCAACTTTCCGACCTGTAAACACTGTGCCTTGGTCAGTAGTGATTGTTTGAGGAATCCCAAACCTCGTAATAATATGATCTTCAACAAAATCAATTATGTCTTTCTGTTCAACTTCTTTTAGGGGAATAGCCTCAACCCACTTTGTAAAATAATCTATGGCCACTAATATATACTTGTGGTTTTTCGAAGATGGTGGATATATTTGCCCTATAATGTCCATTGCCCAACCTCGAAATGGCCAAGGCTTAATGATTGAATGTAACTCACTAGCAGGTACCTTTTGTATTGGTCCATGTTTTTGACACTCTTCGCAGCTTCGTGCGAACTCAATACAATCTTTAATCATAGTTGGCCAATACAAACCTTTCCTTGACAAAACCCATTTCATCTTTTCACCTGCTTGATGTGCTCCACAAATGCCTTCATGTATTTCTGCCATAGCTATATAACTTTCATGACTTCCAAGGCACTTGAATAAGACTCCATCGAAACCTTTTTTATATAATTCATTGTTCAACAAAACATAATTGAGAGCTTGCAATCTAATCTTTCTTTCGACCTTTATATTGGGATTTTGTAAGTATTCGACCAATTTGCTTCTCCAATCTTGTTGACTCAAGGAACCAACACTCATAATCTCCCGATGCTCCATCAATTCATTTTCTGTATGAATTAGATACTCCAGACACTCTTTACTTACTTTATATCCTGAGGCTATCTGAGCCAATTCATTTGCAATAGAATTCGAGTTTCGAGGAATATGTTGTAGCTCAACTTCATCAAAAGCATTAAGTAACTGCACAGCTCGAGTTTTGAATTCAATTAACTTTTCGTTTAAGCACTTATACTCTTGCGTTAATTGTTTGATGACTAATTGTGAATCACCTCGAACTGATACGTTTCTAGCACCTAATTCTTTGAGGATTTGGAGTCCCGTTATTAGTGTCTGATACTCGGTTTCATTGTTCGAGTATCCCTTGTATATTTTAAATGATAACTTAGTCGGGAACCCTTCGGGAGAGATGATTAGAAGACCTATCCCAGTGCCTAATTCATGTTTCGAGCCATCGAAATATAATCGCCAAGGCTTGGTGGTTAGATAAATAATTTCTTCAGTTTCATTCGAATGATCTGCAAGAAAATCTGCAATTATTTGCCCCTTAATTGCTTTTAGCGGCTCGAAAGTTAATGAGTATTCAGTTAACGCGAGTGCCCATTTTCCAACTCGAGAATGTAACACAGGTTTACACAACATATATTTAATCACATTACTTCGACAAAGTATTACAACATCACGAGTCCTAATATAGTACTTCAACTTAGTACAAGCAACATAAAGACTTAAACATAATTTCTCTAAAGGGGTATATCTAGTTTCTGCTCCTACTAACATTCGACTTAAATAATAAATGACTCTCTCGATGCCATTATCATCATCTTGCGCCAGCATGCGCGCAATAGTCGAATCGCTAGCTGAAATGTACAACTTTAGTTGCTTCCCTTTAGAGAGTGGTGCAAGCACTGGAGGATGAGCCAAGTAAACTTTGATTTCATCGAACGCTTTTTGGTTCTCCTCATTCCATCAAAATTCCTGCTCCTTTTTTAAATGTAGAAGAGGAGAAAATATTTTAGTTTTACCAGACAAGTTCAATATGAATCTTCTCAGAAAGTTTACTTTACCTAGGAGAGATTGAAGTTCTTTCTTGTTCAATGGAGGTTTAGTCTCCATGATAGCTTTCGTCTTATTTCGATTAACTTCAATTCCTTTCTGGTGTATGACAAACCCCAGAAATTCTCCTGTTGTAACACCAAAAGCACATTTTAGAGGATTCATTTTCAAACCATGTTTTCTCATTCTCTCAAAAGATAATTTTAAATGGCTTAGGTGATCCTCTTTTTGCTTCGACCCAACAATTATATCATCAATATATACTTGTACAAACTTACCAATTAAATCATGGAATATTAAATTCATTGCCCTCTGATAAGTAGCACCTGCATTTTTTAATCCAAATGGCATCATCACCCATTCATAGACGCCTAGAGCACCTGGACATCGAAAAATAGTTTTCGATACATCATTAGCTGCAATATAAATTTGGTTATATCCAGAATAACCATCGAGCAAAGTCATAATTTCATTACCTGCAGCAGCGTCTATCATAGTTTCAGCAATGGGCATAGGATACTCATCTTTGGGAGTTGCCATGTTAAGATCTCGAAAGTCAATGCATACTCTGAGTTTCCCGTTTTTCTTCATAACCGGCACTATATTCGAGATCCACTCAGGATATCTTGAAGTTCTGATGAACTTCGCTTTCAGTAATCTCTCAATTTCTCCCTTGATTTTTTTCAATTACTTCAGGAGCGAATCTTCGAGGACTTTGCTTCACAGGTTTCTTTCCTGGGATCATAGGTAGCCTATGCTCTACCAACTCTCGATCTAATCCTGGCATTTCATCATAATCCCATGCAAAGCAATCTTTATATTCATGCAAAACTCGAATTATTTCCTCCTTTAACTCCCCTTGCAAGAACTTGCTGATATAAGTTACTTTCCTATTTTCGACAGTTCCCAGATTAATTTCTTCAAGTGGGTCTTGGGATTCTAACTTATGTTCTTCATTGGCGGCCCTTTCGAATCCCAGGGGCGAATCATCGAAAATAGTCTAACTTGGGTTCTAGTTCTTGCTCTTTGCCTTCTTCCGATTGTTCGACCTCCTGGTCTCTTTCTATTTTTTCTTTTTCTGTTTTTCTCGAGGTAACTTGGTCCTCTCAGTTTTTCTCTGTTTTTTCTTTTCCTTCATTCTTTTCGATTCCAAAGTCTATCTCTTTTTCTTCTCTTTTTTGTTTTTTATCCTTTTCGACCTCGAAATCTATTTTCCCTTTCTTTTTTTGTTTTTCTTCGGCCAAAGTGACCGTGCTATTTTTATCAATTTCCTTTGAACATGCCTCCTCACCTTCATTTTCCTCGGCCATGTTGGCCGTTCGATCGGCCACATAGGCCGATATTCGAGCTAAAAAGCTCGAGTAAGAATCTTCACCCTTCATTCCTCCAGTGGAGCCGAATCCTTTTCGGCTCGAATCACAAACCCTTTCTTCACGTCCCAACAGAAAGTTTTCTTAAATCCTTCTTCCTCATCCATCACTCCAGAATTATACGCATCGAAGGGTTTGGTCTTTGCGAATGCTATCAATTGTTGATTAGCAAAATACATACCAACCTCATACATTTTCTGGTCAGCCTCAAGAACTTCCAACCCTTCGTCATTGTTCTAGAAGAAGATCTTTTGATGCACCGTGGAAGGGACGGCTCCTACCCCATGGATCCACTCTCGACCTAGCAGGACATTAAAATTCGCCTTAGATGGCGTCACTATAAACATGGTGGTCCTCTTTACACTCCCAATCTGCACATCAAGCAGAATCATGCCTTCAGGGTGCGAAGATTTTCCTGCGTAGTCCGAGATCATTATATTGTGAGGCTTCAAATCAGCTAAATATTTCCCAAACCTCTTCAGCATTGTCTTGGGTAAGATGTTCACAGCTGCGCCTCCATCGACCAAGACCTTATTCACCTCTTGCCCCTCGATCATCAATGTCAACAATAGGGGCTTAAGGTGTCCTTTCATTTCCTCCGTGGGAGAGTCGAACACAGTAGAATTGAATTTGGGGATAACCCTCGAGATTTGATTGACCCATATGATTTTGGATTCATAGTTGGGGTCATCAAAGAAGTCTTCCCTATGGATATCCTCTTGTTCATTCACTGACTCCATAGCCCCAGCATACTCAGAGGGTAGAATGGAGATTACTCCACAAATATCTTCTAGGGAGTCCTCAAAACCACTCTCGAAACAATCTGTAATCATGTCTTCATCATCCTTGATGAACTTCCGAGATGATTCCCCTTTCTGAGGTACCAGAATCGAGAAACGGTTTCCTCCAAGACCCTCAAAGGTAGCCTTCCGCATCCTTTGTTGTCTTCTCCACTGGGTTTTGGTCAGATTGTTAAAAGGCTGTCGAAAGCCACGCCCATAACCTCCAGTCGAGACTCTATTGGGTCCTGTAATCGAATTTGGAGTTTTCCTAGGAATTCCTTGCATTGGGTGTGCAGCGTAACCCATTACCTGTTTTCCTCGACCCATGCCACCCATCATTGGCCTTGGATGAGCAGTCTATTTTCCCACAGGCACGTTCGCATTCGGCACAAAAGTATTGTCGAATCTCGACGAATTGTACATCTCCATCTTCCCTACTGGAGCATTGTACTGGGGCATGTGAACTTGCCTCATGGTCAATCCAGCTTTCGACCCATCATTCAGTCTAGCCTTCTCACGAAGCATTTCGGCTTTGTAGCTCTTCATCATTTTCGACTCCTCAAAAGCTTTAGCCGCAGCTCTATCGAAGACGGCACTGCATCGAGGACACAGCATAACCTCTTTATCAGCTTCTTTCTTCTTCGATAAGAACTCAACCAGACTATCCCCTTCTTTTGGGTAGATAGGTTCCTGTTCCTTAGCAAAATCCTCCATTAATTCCTCGAGCTTCTCGTCAGAAATGGGTTCGATGTTCTCATCATCCTCGACAGCAACATCCACCATGTTGATGGGCATGGAAACTGGTTCTACATATCCAGTATGGGCAGCAAATGGATCAACGTCCACTTTCATGTCTCTTTCCTCGAAAGCAAGACGACCATCAGTAATCGCCTTTTTGATCAAATCCCTGAAACGCACACAATTGTTAGTCCAGTGACCATACATATTATGATATTTGCAAAATTTCTTCCCTTTTCTCTGTTCGAATGGTGGGATTTTATGATTTTCTGGGAGTATAATTTACTTATCTTTTAATAAGATATCGAATATCTTTTCTGCCTTACTTACGTCGAAACTATATTTCTTAGTCGAGGTTCCTTCTATATTCTCTCCTGGTTTTAACATCTGACATTGATAGGTAGGACCAGGGCGTAATTCTGCTAAGTTCACTTCAAAATCCTCACTCGAAAGTTCATAATTATTATCCTCACTCGTCTCAGTGTTTTCTAAATAAGCTACCTTCTCTTTTCGAACAAACCTATCAAACTTTTTCAATCTTTCTTTTTCTAACTTGATTTGTTCGATCCTCCTAACTTTTTCTGCTAATTGAGCCATATCTCTCAACTGTTCATTTACCAGTTTTTTATGTATCGAGAAATCTAACACTGTCGCTGCGATCCTGACTAACTCATGTTCGGGTATATTTGTATAACATCGAGATTTTAATTGCCGGAACCTATTTAAATAGTCATCTAAAGTTTCATGGCTTTGTCTCTTAATGTTCATTAGATTGACTATACTCACTTTCATTTCTTCTCTAAAAAAGTGTTCATGAAAACTACCTTCCAATTGAACCCAAGTGTGTATCGAATTAGGGGGTAAGGTTGTGAACCATGTAAAAGCATGCTTAGTCAATGAACTTGGAAAATATTTCATTTTTAAATATTCATTGTTCGCTAAATCCCCAGATTCGACTACATACCTAGCTATATGTTCGACTGTAGACTCAGTTAATTCTCCCGCAAATTTCAAAAACTTTGGGACTTTTGTTCCTCTAGGCAATTCGACTTGGGTCACATAATCTGGGAAGGCTGATACAAAATAAGGACGTTCATTTCGGCCTACATCGAATCCATGTCTATTCAGTATCCTTTCTACCATTTGATCTAAGTTATCATTTGGATTTCTATTAGGTCGAACTACATTCTGATGGAAATTTCCATTCCCGCCAAGATTTTCCATCTCATTCAAATTTGCACTCATGGCTCTCGAAGGTGGCCCCTCACCTAATTTATCTCCTATTTTATTTATCAATTCATACAGAGGAGTCATAATATTATGCATTTGAGTTGACAACAAGTTGACCATGTCATGGTTACTATGGTCCATCTGTTGTCGAAGGGCCATCATAGCTTGGTTACTAATACCCGTAGGTACATAACTACCTGGTCGAATCAGAGAACCTTCCTGACTTGTTCCTACGTGTTGATATGGGTCTTGCATAACGAAACCCATGCCATTTGGTCTAGGATTATATCTCTGTGGGGATACGTGCATTTGCAGAGTTGGTCTTAAGAAAGGCACTGGCATTTCAGCATGCACTGGTTGGGTATTTCGCCAATTATGTGGCATACCCCAGGGGTATTCCCTAGTGACATTTGCTAGTTCCTGAGTAACATTTGTTTGCCTAGCTATATTTTCGAGCAACACAGGGGAAGACACTGCCCCCCTGGTTACATTGGTCACATTATCAGGGTTGGGGTTTGTTTGTTCTACATCCACGTGATTATTATTGTTCGTGTTTGTATCTCTCTGATTATTAGATGTAGACATAGTTCTTCCACTCCTAAGTCTCATGCAACACACATACCTAAAACTAATCCAATTATGTTTGACTTAAACGAGTCCCACTAGGCGTGCCAATTTGTTTACGGATTCTTTATATTCGGACTAGCACTACGACAGTTTCAATTTAGGTATTTGATCTAAGAACCAAAAGCGTAGGAGGGAAGTTCAATAATCACTAGTTTCCAGATATTCATCAACGATTATCAAAAAACAGTGTTCATGCACGTAGATGCTTAAATAAACAGAATGAACGATAGATATAATTCCTAGACAAATCATGGTTCATAGTCTTCAAGCATTACAACGTTATCAAAAATTACATGAATGAAAATTAAGTAATTACAAGAAACACTAAGACTAAACTAATCCTAACCTAGAAAGGACAAAGAAAAGTGGTCAAGAAGCAACCATACCCAAACACGATTCCATGCACGAAAGCCATATGCGCAGGCGGAGAGTGTTTCAGAGCTCTATTCAAGTATGAGTTTTTTCGACCTTTGTGACAATGCAGGCTTCTTGAATTTATAGAGTGAATCAATGACGGTTAACTCACTCATACGCTCGTGCATGTAGGCCATTATGAGATAACCACTACCCACTATGCTCATTATGTGGCTTCTAAAGTGTAACTTCCCATAACCGTTCTTCGCGTATACTAACTTCTCGACTTGGACGCTAACTGTCTTTGTATGATCATAAGCACCCACACAACTTCACCAAATCTCGAACATTGTTCAACTCGAAATAATTGTCTTCGATCTCGAATCAGCTGTTATTGGCAGGAGTTGATCTCAATATTTTTGGAGAAGTTTTATGTATGCTTCAAACTTTTCGACTATATTTCTAGCACGAATACATAAAACTCCTAATACGTTCCAGATAGGTGTTCATCCTCCTCCATTTTTCGATTAGCTTCATAAGTACATCTTTCAATTTCCCTGGTTTTCGAGTAGTCTCAACAGTACCCTAACAATGCACGAATTTATAAAATATGAAGTATTCTTTTAAAAATATTATTAAAGTATTCTTTTAAAAATATTATTAATCCTTCATAATTTAGTTACCGAGAAAATCCTTCGTAATTTATTAATAATATATTAAATAAATGTTGTATTTATATTATTATATATTTGAATAAATAGTTTGTTATAACTTGCAGAAATTCATTTGTTTTGTACCTCAAGATTTCATTAATATGTCTTTTAAATTTTATAAAAAGGTAAAACATGTTTTAACTTCCTCTATAAAAACTTTAAATTCTGTTCTAGTATTTTAAAATTAGAAGGAAGAAAAAAAATTGAATGATTAAAATTAAATTTAAAAACTTTTAGAGAGGCAAAAACATATATTTTATAAAATTATTATTAAAATAAAAGACTGCTATGTCTTTTAATGTTTAGGACTTAATAACACAAATATTTTAAACACAAAGTTAATGTTTAATGCATCGTCACTAAAGGATTATATGAATAGCTTAGTCCCAATCTTAGATAGGAAAAACCTACATTCGAATTCAAATAGCACAGACAAAAGATTTATATTTAATTAATTAATTTCAAAAAAAAAATATATGAGTGAGGGTTCAAATGTACAACTGTGGAAGGTGAAACGTTGTTTTACTTCATACGGCTAAGCCTTGATATTAATAAGCAGTGTAGTCTAAAAATATTAAAGTATTATAAAGTCTAATTTATGAAACTAACTTTTAC